>NC_080540.1:296906523-297156523 GCF_028640845.1 Ahaetulla prasina | reverse complement strand
ACAAAGTGGTCAATGCCTAGAATGCGCTACCTGACTCTGTGGTCTCATCCCCAAACTCCCCAAACTTTAACCTTAGACTGTCTACTGTGGACTTCATCCCATTCCTAAGTGGTCTTTAAGGGGCGTGCGTAAACACACCAGGGTGCCTACTGTCCCTGTCCTATTGTCCCCATTTATTCTGATATTATTATTATTCGTATCCATTTCATGTATTCATAATCATGTTATATTTATATCTGTTATCTTATACATGCTTGACAAAATAAAACAAACAAACAAACAAACAAACTTTGGACTGTGACCTGATTGGGACATGTGATGAATTAGATGGGCAGCGCCCACCCTTCTCCTAGAAGAATGAAATATTCTAGGAAATATTAAACGGGCAGAATATTATACCTCCCTGGATGAGAAAAAAAGAATCATTCTCTTGGAAAGCAGCCCCCACCTTTGTTAATAGCCCCAGAAAGACTGGGCCATCCTATCAACAGGACAAAAGGCTGGGCCAGCTTATCGACAACACAAAAGACCTTCACCCTCAGGACATAATAGGATTAGCCCTCTACCCATTCTCACCACATTGCACCTGGGAAGTTTAAATCATCCAGCAAGGCTCAACCAAGCCTGGGACTCAAGACAACCTACAAAGTTGCCCCTGCATGGCCCCATGGGAGTCTGACAACCAATCAGAATACCTTTCTTTCACAGGAACAGGAAGCAAGTTCAAAGCTCAACAGAGGGTGTAAATACATCTCATTCTCCACTCCATGTGGTCAGCTACCCAGCACTTCAAGCCATGTGGTCCTATCCACCATTAAACCATCTTTCCAAACAATCTCTATGTTTCCGGTGACTTTCTCCCCGCTTGGAACTGAATCCAGATGGACATTTTTTTTCCAACAGAGGAGAATTGTAATTTTAACAATGGGGGAAATTCGAGGGGGCTTTAGAGTTGGGTTTTCCCAGATGTGCCAACATGACCTACCAAATAGAATAGAATAGAATAGAATAGAATAGAATAGAATAGAATAGAATAGAATAGAATAGAATTCTTTATTGGCCAAGTGTGATTGGACACACAAGGAATTTGTCTCTGGTGCATATGCTCTCAGTGTACATAAAAGAAAATATACATTCATCAAGAATCATAAGGTACAACACTTAATGATAGTCACAGGGAACAAATAAGCAATCAAATCATATTAGGAAACAGTCAATATAAATCGTAAGGATACCAGCAACAAGGTTACAGTCATAAGTGGAAGAAGATGGGTGACGGGAACGATGAGAAGATTAATAGTAGAACAGATTTAGTAAATAGTTTAACAGTGTTGAGGGAATTATTTGTTTAGCAGAGTGATGGCATTCGGGAAAAAACTGTTCTTATGTCTAATATAGAGTCATTTTGAGGGTAGGAGTTGAAACAGTTTATGTCCAGGATGCGAGGGGTCTGTAACTATTTTCACAGCCCTCTTTTTGACTAATAATAATAAATTTGAATAATATACCTGTACTTTGAGGAATGTGTCAACTTTGGAGTTCTGATTCTGTTGGGAGGGTTACTTGGAACTCGGGACAGTGTATTGGAGCAAGTGGAGGCGTGGAAAGAATAAGAGTATACATTAGGGGTGAAATCCAAATTTTTTTTTACTACCGGTTCTGTGGCTTGGTGGGCATAGTGGGTTGGTGGGCGTGGCAGGGGAAGGATATTGCAAAATCTCCATTCCCGCCCCACTCTGGGGCCAGCCAGAGGTGGTATTTGCCGGTTCGTTGAACTACTCAAAATTTCCGCTAATGGTTCTCCAGAACCTGTCAGAACCTGCTGGATTTCACCCATAGTAGTTGTGACTTTTCTTGGGTTTGCTTGGCTTCCCTCCCCCACTGCACAATCCTTGTTGGGGCAGGGAGGGTTAGACAAATGCAAGAGGCACGCACCAACAGATTCCAAAGTTCCTTTTTGCCTTGGGATCTAAAAGGATGCACAGTTCTATTAAGTAAAGTGAAATTTTATTTTCATAGCCTAAGTAGAATAATAGAATCATTGATTATGTGTCTGGGCTGACTCTTAGCAGTCACATAGATTCCTCTCCCCCCCTCCTTCCCTCAGGACAATCTGTCTTCAGGCTGATCATTCAAGAGATCACTTCCAAGAGTGCAGCCATCTTCACTGCAATTGATTCCATACAACTTGCTGCTCGTTCTTTCTTTCTTTCTTTCTTTCTTTCTTTCTTTCTTTCTTTCTTTCTTTCTTTCTTTCTTTCTTTCTTTCTTTCTTTCTTTCTTTCCTTCCTTCCTTCCTTCCTTCTCTCTCTCTCTCTCTTTCGCCTTCCTCCCTTCCTTCCTTCCTTCTTTCTTTCTCTCTCTCTCTCTTCTCTCTCCTTCCTTCCTTCCTTCTTCCTTCCTTCTCTCTCTCTCTCTCTCTCTTCTTTCTTCTCTCTCCCTTCCTTCCTTCCTTCCTTCCTTCCTTCTCTCTCTCTTTCTTCTCTCCTTCCTTCCTTCCTTCCTTCTTCCTTCCTTCCTTCCTTCTCTCTCTCTCTCTCTCTCTCTTTCTTCTCTCTCCCCTTTCTTCCTTCTTCCTTCCTTCCTTCCTTCCTTCCTTCCTTCCTTCCTTCCTTCCTTGCTTCTTTCTTTCTTTCTTTCCTTCTTTCTTTCCTCCCTCTCTCTCTCTCTCTCTCTCTCTCTCTCTCTCTCCTTCCTTCCTTTCAAAAATGTCATGCTAATGTATGTCGAATGTCAGGGTTCAAAGTAATGCACCCATTGCAAACAGAACTCCGGTATTTTCTCAAAACACAGATTAGTGTACTACCAGGCCCCCGCATCGTTTCAAACCGCTTTGGAGGGACGCCAACCCTCTAAACCCAGAGCGTTCTCAACGGAGGGCGTACTGGAGGAACCAGAGTCCATGACGATGACGAGCCCTCCGTCGGCAGCAAAGGGGGCATCTCCGGCAGAACCCCAAAAGGACTCCGCAACTCCTCCTAGGCCAGGCGCCATCCCTGAACTAAGAAGATCGGGACGGAGCTGACGCCAGCTGGCATATTTGTCCGACTACGCATGCGCTAGCTGGAGGGAAAGGGTGTAGAGTCCTCGAGGATACGACGCTGGCTCGAGCCTTGCCAACAGCAGTTGCTGCTGATTGGCTAAGGAGCGAGCCGGCTAGAAAGCGGGAAATCTGAGGCTCGGATATTGGAGCTGCCTTCTGACAGCCAGGTATATAAGAGCTGTCAGAGGGCTCGCTCCGCCCATTGTTGTTGATTGATTCCAGTTGCCTGTTGTTCAGCGACGTTGCGCTAGTAATAAAGACTGTTGATTGACGCCAGTTTGCCTCATTATTATCCTTGCTTCCAAATATACAATACCTTCCTTCCTTCCTTCCTCCCTCTCTTCCTTCCTTCCTCCCTCCCTTCCTTCCATTCTACTCTATCCAATTTTCCTCCTCCTCCTCCTCCTCTTCCTCCTCCTCCTCCTCCATTTTTGTTTCTTCACTTTATAGGTGTGTTTACACTTTCTGTCCACCTAACCTTTACTTTGCTCCAGTCTATTTGCCATCCTTTCTGTAGCCTTACAATCTGTAATACATGTTTTGTCAGAGCTTAAATGGAAATGCTGTTTTGAAACAAAGCACTGAAGAGATGAGACGTTCTGTTCCCATTTGTGTCACCCATAATGCTTTGATCTCGTCAGCAGCCAGGTTGCTATGCAGAGGTCCGTGATATCAAATTGAATTGGTGAGTTGCAATCGTCTTTGTCTGGTTTTTCACCTTTTTTTTTTATTGGCACATACCTGGTTGACTCTCTCCCTCCCTCTCTCTCTCTCATCTCCCTACTATCTATTTATCTATCATCTTCATTTAATGGCCCCATAATCCCGTGCGGGGTGGAGTCTGAGCAACTGAATGGAGCTAGCAGGGTATTTTAGTGGCCGGATGCCCTTCCTGTCACCAATGCAGAGTTTTGTTCAGCAGATATATTCTGAGAGAGAGAAATATCTGCCTCTGTCTAGGATCGAACCCACAGCCTCCTGATTGTGAGGCCAGAGCTCCACCTCTAGGCCACCACACCACTCCTCCTACTATCTATCTATCTATCTATCTATCTATCTATCTATCTATCTATCTATCTATCTATCTATCTATCATTCATCTATCTGGTTATCTATCATCTATCTATATCTATCTATCTATCTATCTATCTATCTATCTATCTATCTATCTATCTATCTATCAATCATCTATCTAGTTATCTATCATCTATCTATATCTATCGATCTATCTATCGATCTATCTATCGATCTATTGATCTATCTATCATCTATCTAGTATCTATCTGTCTATCTGTCTGTCCGTCTATCTATCTATCCATCTATCTATCTATATAGAACTGCAGAAAAAATAATTGCTACCAACTTGCCTTCCATTGAGGACCTGTATACTGCACGAATCAAGAAGAGGGCCGTGAAAATATTTGCAGATCCCTCGCATCCTGGACATAAACTGTTTCAACTCCTACCCTCAAAGCAGCTATAGAGCACTGCACACCAGAACAACTAGACACAAGAACAGTTTTTCCCCGAAGGCCATCACTCTGCTAAACAAATAATTCCCTCAACACTGTCAGACTATTTACTGAATCTGCACTACTATTAATCGTTTCATAGTTCCCATCACCAATCTCTTTCCACTTATGACTGTATGACTATAACTTGTTGCTGGCAATCCTTATGATTTATATTGATATATTGACCATAAATTGTGTTGTAAATGTTGTACCTTGATGAACGTATCTTTTCTTTTATGTACACTGAGAGCATATGCACCAAGACAAATTCCTTGTGTGTCCAATCACACTTGGCCAATAAAAATTCTATTCTATTCTATTCTATCCGAGCTCCTGGAGGTGCTTGCGGGGGTGGCAGTTGAGACCCCCAGACTTTTAGTCATGGGGGACTTTAACTTGCCATCTTCCGGCTCGTCATCGACAGCAGCTCGGGAGTTCACGGCTTCCATGACGGCCTTGGACCTGACCCAAGTAGTTGATGGCCCTACTCACATTGGGGGTGGCACTCTGGACCTGATTTTTGTCTCTGGTCAGTGGTCGAGAGATCTGGACTTGAAGGAAATAGTCATTGAACCTTTGTCATGGTCAGATCACTCTCTCCTTCGCCTGGACTTTCTGACCGCCATTCAACACCGCAGGGAGACGGAGCCGATACGTTGGTTCCGTCCCAGGCGCCTGATGGACCCGGAGAGGTTCCGGACGGAGCTTGGGCCACTTCCTGAGGGGCTGGCTCACGGCTCGGTTGAGGAACTTGTTGCGGCCTGGGAACGGGCCGCGGCGGGGGCCTTAGACCGTGTCGTGCCTTTGCGGCCTCTGACCCGGCGCAGGTCCCAACCGGCCCCTTGGTTCTCCGAGGAGCTGAGAGGGATGAAGCGCCGGAGAAGACGCCTAGAGAGTTCCTGGAGGTCTAGCCGTTCGGAAGCTGATCGGACACTAGTGAAGTCCTATAATAGGGCTTACCTAGTGGCATTGAGGGAAGCGAGGCGTAGCTACGCCTCCTCCCTCATTGCATCGGCAGATAACCGCCCAGCCGCCCTGTTTCGGGTGACCCGTTCCCTCCTTCACCAGGGGGAGCGGGATGACCCGCTGCAGGGACGTGCTGAGGAGTTTAACGGTTATCTATACGATAAAATCGTTCAGCTTCGGGATGGTCTGGACCAAAATTGCGGTGACTCGGGTGAGACGGCTGAGGGTGGTCTTGGTGACATTTTATGGGATGAGTTTGACCCTGTGGCTCCCGAGGACATGGACAGGTTGTTGGGTAGGCTGAATGCCACCACGTGTTTACTGGACCCGTGCCCCTCCTGGTTGGTGCTGGCCACTCAGGAGGTGACACGAGGCTGGCTCCAGGCAATTACGAGCGCTTCCTTGGTGGAGGGAGTCTTCCCGGCCGCCTTGAAAGAGGCGGTGGTGAGACCCCTCCTCAAGAAGCCTTCCTGACCCGCTGTTTTAGGTAATTATCGTCTCCAACCCGCGGCAAAGGTTGTAGAGAGTATGGTGGCATATCAGTTTCCTGCACCTGGATGAAACTGTCTATCTAGACCTGCTCCAGTCCGGTTTCCGCCCGGTTACAGCACTGAGACGGCTTTGGTGGCGTTGGTGGATGATCTCTGGAGGGCCAGGATAGGGGTTGTTCCTCTGCCCTGGTCCTATTAGACCTCTCAGCGGCTTTCGATACCATCGACCATGGTATCCTGCTGCGCCGGTTGGGGGATTGGGAGTGGAGGCACCGCTTATCGGTGGTTCTCCTCCTATCTCTCCGATCGGTCGCAGACGGTGTTGACAGGGGCAGAGGTCGGCCCGAGGCGCCTCACTTGTGGGTGCCGCAGGGTCGATCCTCTCGCCTTCTGTTCAACATCTATATGAAGCCGCTGGGTGAGATCATCAGTGGTTTCGTGTGAGGTACCAGCTGTACGCTGATGACACCCAGCTGTACTTTTCCACACCGGCCACCCCAACGGTTATCAAGTGCTGTCCCGGTGCTTGAAGCCGACGGGTCTGGATGGGGAGAAACAGGCTCAAGCTCAATCCCTCCAAGACAGAGTGGCTGTGGATGCCGGCATCCCGGTACAGTCAGCTGAGTCCACGGCTGACTGTTGGGGGCGAGTCATTGGCCCCGATGGAGAGGGTGCGCAACTTGGGCGTCCTCCTGGATGAACGGCTGTCTTTTGAAGATCATTTGACGGCCGTCTCCAGGAGAGCTTTTTACCAGGTTCGCCTGGTGCGCCAGTTGCGCCCCTTTCTAGACCGGGATGCCCTATGCACAGTCACTCACGCCCTCGTGACGTCTCGCCTGGATTACTGCAATTCTCTCTACATGGGGCTCCCCTTGAAGGGCATCCGGAGACTGCAGTTAGTTCAGAATGCGGTTGCGCGGGTTATAGAGGTAACCCCTCGTGGCTCCCGTATGACACCTATCCTGCGCAGGCTGCACTGGCTACCTGTGGCCTTCCGGGTGCGCTTCAAGGTTTTGGTAACCACCTTTAAAGCGCTCCATGGCATAGGGCCGGGTTGCTTACGGGACCGCCTACTGCTACCGAATGCCTCTCACCGACCCGTGCGCTCTCACAGAGAGGGACTCCTCAGGGTGCCGTCAGCTAGGCAGTGTCGTCTGGCGACGCCCAGGGGAAGGGCCTTCTCTGTGGGGGCTCCCACCCTCTGGAACGAACTCCCCCCAGGACTCCGTCAACTTCCGGACCTCCGAACCTTCCGTCGCGAGCTTAAAACACACTTATTCATCTGTGCAGGACTGGACTAGATTTTAAATTTATAGGGGTTTTAAATTGGTTTTAATATTTTTATTATTTTTTAATAATTTGGCTTTTAGAATACGTTTTTTAATGGTTATCTTAATCTGTACATAAATGTTTTTATTTGCCTGTGAACCGCCCTGAGTCCTTCGGGAGATAGGGCGGTACACAAATACGAATAAATAAATAAATATATATCTATCTATCTATCTATCTATCTATCTATCTATCTATCTATCTATCTATCTATCTATCCTATCTATCTATCTATCTATCTATCATTCATCTATCTAGTTATCTATCATCTATCTATATCTATCTATCTATGATCAATCAATCGATCGATCTATCGATCTATCGATCTATTGATCTATCGATCATCTATCTAGTATCTATCTGTCTATCTGTCTGTCCGTCTATCTATCTATCATCTATCTATCTATCTATCTATCTATCTATCTATCTATCTATCTATCTATCTATCTATCTATCTATCTTTCCTTCTTTCATTTATCCATCCATCCATCCGATTTGATACCATCTTAATTCTGCTCATCTATTTTGTTTAATCCTTATTTCTCCATCACATGTTCCAGTTGACATGAAAGGGGGTATACTGCTATTTATCTGGGGGAAGAGAAAACAATGCTACCTATTATTAGACCTCATCAGTATTTTCTTATATCATTTAGAAATTTGCACAATTAAGCAATGTAGTCCACGTTTGTAGAGTCCTTATTGAGTCCAATGTGTCTTACATTCAGAACCGGATAATGTAGGAAGATAAATATCAAATTCAACAGACCAAGAGTGGCACATTACTTGTTATTTGAGAGTAGTTTCCTTATTGTTGCTTACTTACAGGCAGGAATCTTGCCAAACTAAAGCGATTATCTGCAATAACTATTAGATATTATTCTGTCAACTGCTAGGGGGTGTTCACCTTCACTCTTTTCCTGCAAATCCAAAATTCCAAGCTATCTTGTCTCTTTGCTCCCCTGGGAAAAGACCCTCCCTCCTGCAATTCTGGACTACATTCCATTGCCATGTTACTGGCCCCACAGTTCTTGCAGAAAGCTATCACTGAAGAAAGCTGTGAAATGGGGCAACATGGATAGGATAAGATGGGAAAGGAAAGGAAAGGATAGGATGGGATGGGAGGGGAGGGGAGGGGAGAAGCTCAGGCTGCTAAGACAGTCTGTTATTAACACAGCTGCTTGCAATTACTGCAAGTTCAAGTCCCACCAGGCCCAAGGTTGACTCAGCCTTCCATCCTTTATAAGGTAG
Organism: Ahaetulla prasina; assembly: GCF_028640845.1. Classification (NCBI taxonomy): domain Eukaryota; kingdom Metazoa; phylum Chordata; class Lepidosauria; order Squamata; family Colubridae; genus Ahaetulla; species Ahaetulla prasina. The sequence goes on along the minus strand of NC_080540.1, from coordinate 297,147,929 downwards.
GTAAAATGAGGACCCAGATTGTTGGGGGCAATAAGTTGACTTTGTATATAATATACAAAGGGATGAAGACTATTGCTAACATAGTGTAAGCCACCCTGAGTCTTCGGAGAAGGGCGGGATATAAATGCAAATTTAAAAAAAAAGGAGAGGAGAGGAGAGGAGTAGGGGTAGGGGTAGGGGTAGGGGTAGGGGTAGGGGTAGGGGTAGGGGTAGGATAGAATAGAATAGAATAGAATAGAATAGAATAGAAAATATGGAGGAACGGAATGGAACAGAACAGAACAGAACAGAACAGAACAGAACAGAACAGAGTAGAATAGAATAGAATAGAATAGAATAGAATAGAATAGAATAGAATAGAATAGAATAGAATAGAATAGAATAGAATAGAATAGAAAATATGGAATAGGATAGGATAGGATAGGATAGGATAGGATAGGATAGGATAGGATAGGATAGGATAGGATAGGATAGGATAGGACAGGACAGGACACAACGCAACACAATTGATTGAAGATAATTTTTCAGCGTTTGTAGAACATAGATTAACAGAGTTTGAAGGGAACTTGGAGGTCTTCTAGTCTAACCCCTTGCTCAAAGCAGGAAACCCTATATCATTTCAAACAAGTGGCCTCCCTGTCTCTTCCCACAACGTCGAAAGGCAAGCCATTCCATCTGTTAATTGTTTCTCATCTAAGGAATTTCTCCTTAGAGCCCTCAGTTCAGGTGAACACCTTGCTGTCAGCTCCTCGCTCCTCGATCTTCCAACTACTATTCAGGAGAAGTAAAAACAGTTAATATTTCCAGCATATTTATTTCATGGAGTAGTTTGAGGAAATTCAGCAAAAGCAATTTAAGCAGTCCTTCAGCTGTATGCCCCATTGGAGTGTCAAGTTCCCCTTTTCTCGCAAACGCTCCGCGTGAACTAAAATGAATTTTAACGTCCGTATTCCTCTTCCATTATCGAGTATCAAGTTGGAGAAAAGCCTGGAACGGCCTACTTTCATTGTTATGTTTAAGAGGGAATAATGTTGGCTTACCGTCTTGATGAGCTTCAAATCAGTAGAGAGCTACTAAACTGTAATGCAAATGAATGTGGCATTAATGCCCACTGAATAAACTGTAAATGATTAGTCAAATTTTAGTACACACAGCTTAAAAAGTTTTAATTAAGATTTTTAATTAATAATTCAGAAATTAATCTACCAATAATTATAACTCTGATTATACAGTTTAATTGTGTTTAATGATTGGGGGCTGATTAATGATCAGGCTACAGCTTTTGCAAGGGTAGTGGCGATAGATTCCATTCAGGGAAGTTAAATCGTACTATATGTTGTAAGTTAATAAAATAAGAAAGTAAAATAAAAGTACAAGTAGTCCTCAATCCAGCCCAAAAATGTCTGCTGCTAAGCAAGACAGCTGTTAAGTGAATTTTTGCCCCGTTTTCTTGCCCGAGTTGTTCCGTGAATCACTCTGGTTGTTAAGTGAGTAACATGGTTCTTAAGCGAACCATGCCTTTGCCATTGACTTTGCTTGTCAGGAAATTGCGAAAAGGAATTGCATGACCCCAGGAGATTGTAACTGTCGTAAATCTGACTCAGTCGCCAAGTGTCTGAATTTTGATCGCTGCAGCGGTCGTAAGTGTGAAAAACGGTCATAAGTCACTTTTTCTCCAGTGCCGTTGTAATGTTGAATGGTCACTAAATGAAATCAAGGACTACTTATGTAGCTGAAACAAGGAGGGGGGGGACAATCCCAAATGTCCGCATCTGGAATGGTACTGCATCCAGTTTTGGTCACCGTATTAGAAAAAGATAACTGCGGCAAGATTGGCTTTTGCTCAGTGTTGGAGAAGTTGAAAAATCCCCTCTGAAGATTTAATAATTAAAAAAGTATTGGACTGCGCCGAAATGGACAAAATGACTCTTGAATTGAAAGGATTGATGGATTCGGATTTTTATGTCATATGGGAGAAATAGAATAGAATAGAATAGAATAGAATAGAATAGAATAGAATTTTTATTGGCCAAGTGTGATTGGACACACAAGGAATTTGTCTTGGTGCATATGCTCTCAGTGTACATAAAAGAAAAGATACGTTCAATGGTGCAATTGGATCGAAAATAGAAGCAAAAAAAGGGGATAGAACTCTAAATAGAATGTAAAATTAGTGTAAATGTATAGAACATAGGTGAATATTAATTGTTGTTGTTAGTTGCGAAGTCGTGTCCGACCCATCGGGACCCCATGGACAATGTTCCTCCAGGAAAGGAACGGAAAGGAAAGGAAATAATTTACTATTTACTAAATCTACACTACTATTAATCTTCTCATCGTTTCCATCACCAATCTCTTTCCACTTATGACTGTATGACTGTAACTTTTTGTTGCTATCATTAAGGGTTAAATTGTACCCTATGACCATCATTTGTGTTGTAAATGTTGTACCTTGATGAAGGTATTTTTTCTTTTATGTACACTGAGAGCATATCCACCAAGACAAATTCCTTCTGTGTCCAATCCACTTGGCCAATAAATTCTATTCTATTCTATTCTATTCTATTCTATTCTATTCTATTCTAAGAAAAAGAAAAGGAAAGGATAGTGATAGGATAGGATAGGATAGGATAGGATAGGATAGGATAGGGTAGGGTAGGGTAGGGTAGGGTAGGGTAGGGTAGGGTAGGGTAGAATAGGAAAGGAAAGGAAAGAAAAGGAATAGGATAGGATAGGATAGGATAGGATAGGAAAGGAAAGGAAAGGAAAGGAAAGGAAAGGAAAGGAAAGGAAAGGAAAGGAAAGGAAAGGAAAGGAAAGGAAAGGAAAGGAAAGGAAAGGAAAGGAAAGGAAAGGAAAGGAAAGGAAAGGAAAGGTCACAGTCATGTGTAAGTGGTGAAGATTTGTTTAACCATAAAAAGTTAAAAATAAAATAAAATAAAAAAAGATTTTGAGACCTTGGAAAAAGTGCAGAAAAGAGCAACTAAGATGATTAAAGACCTGGAGACAAAAAAACTTATGGAGAACATAAGAGCAGTTGCAGGAATTGGGTTTGGCCAGTCTAGAGAAAAGAAGGGGATGACATGATAGCTGTCTTCCAGTATTTGGGGGGCTGCCACAAAGAAGAAGGGATCAAACTATTCTCCTAATCACCAGAAGGCAAGACAAGAAACGATGGATGGAAACTAATCATTGAGAGAAGCAACCTGGAACTAAGGAGAAACTTCCTAACAGTGAGGACAATTAACCGGTGGAACAGCTTGCCTCTAGAAGTTGTGGGTGCTTCATTACTGGAGGTTTTTAAGAAGAGACTGGACAGTCACTTGTCCAGAATTGTATAGAGTTAATTGCTTGAGTAGGGGATTTGACTGGAAGACCTCCAAGGTCCCTTCCAACTCTGTTTTTCTGTTATTCTGTCTTTATTAACATTACAGTAGTGGCCAAAATTGTGGAAACCTTTTGAGAAAAGTGTATTTTCTAAAACTAGCTAATGACACCACTTTTTGGGGGAGTAATATCATAAAATTATACATCAACGGAAAGATAATTTAATCAAGAATGTAATGCTATTACTTTTATGAAGGATTTGCTATAAAAATAGCAGTTACAGTATAAAGAAGAAAAGTGAAACATGTAGAAAAAATTAAATATACAAAAATGTCAGTTAATACTTCATTGGTAACCTTTAGCATGGATTACGGCCTTACAATGTCTTCCCATGGAGTGAACCAAGTCTTTTAGTTCTGCAGCTGTTATCATGTGAAACCAAGAATGATGGCTTCTATTAACTCGGTTTTATTGCTTGATCACTTCTGACTAGCAAGTTTCTTTAGCCGGCTCTATAGAATTTTCAATTGGGTGAAGGTCTGGGCTATTCCCAGGCCATTCCAGCAGTGGAATAGGGTTATCTTGAAACTCCAAAAAGGAAAAAAAAAAGTGGTGTTATTAGCCATCAAACCTCAAAAATACACTTTCCCCAAAAGGTTTCCACAATTTCGGCCACTACTGTGTAACTATGATGCATCCTACATGCAAATGTTAAGAGTTAGTTGAATTTATTGAATCAACATTTCTGAATTTCTTATGTAATGAAAGATGAGAAAGAAGTTCAAGATCATCTAAAAGACTTCGGAGCTCCCTAACTGTCAGATACATTGCAAACAAAACTATGAAATCTTTCATTTCCTCCTCTCTTTTTTTCCCTCACGAAGCTACATTTTTAAAGGGGAGTTTACGATTCCTGCAAGGAGGGGGAAAATAAAAAAGAAAAGAAAAGAAATAATTTTGATGAATGCCTAAGAACTGGGTCTTTGTAGTGAGTAACATTTCTTATTGAAAGTCTTTCAGCCTTTTGAGTATCTGAATGCATTAAAGACGGCAAGCTGGCTCTTGAAACCATTTCAACGGTTTCTTCTGAAAGTACCACTTGCGCAGTTGAAGGTCACAACCGAAAGTGCAGTGAAGATGTCAACTTGGTAGGTGGCAGCCTTGAAAAAGACGAAATCCATGCTGTGGCCATCAGGAAATGGACTGAAAATAAAACTACCAACACTGTAATGTACTTAACTTAATCTATTGTACAACCACAACTGATGTTACTAGCTGCCAGTTCCGATTTTCACGATTGAGGGGTGGAGGAAAAGGACATACAGAGCTGGCCGACGTCAAGAAGAGCAACCCAAGAGGACTTCAAGACATTAGGAAAGATTATGACATTTTGGACCCATGTGCTTTGAAATAAGGAAATGATGGTGGGGGGCAGAACCAGGGTTCAAAACATCATGAATGACATGGAGGAAATTGGCAATGAAGCTGTTGTGGTCCGTCAGCAGCCTATGGAGCTGGCAACGGAGTTGGACAGCGATGAGGCTGAGGTGAGGCCAGGGCCATCGGGAAGTGAGGTGCGGACTCCAGAGCCTCCAGAGACTGATAGTAGTGAGGCAGAGGAAGAGGAGGAGCTTGTTCCTAATGCATGCATGAGAAGAGCTGCCAGAAGGCAAGAGCAGCTCAAGCAGAGAGGACAACTCGGGAGTAAGGCCAAGAGATGATTGGCCCCTCCCATAAGGCTTAAAACAGACCAGCACTGGTGTTTCAGCTTTGCCGAAAAACAACATTGTAGTTGCGTCTTTTGCTCTGTCTTCTGATTCGTCTACATCTTTGTTTTTGTGGCTTCTGGACATTTGCCAGGAAGGGCCTTTGGCAGTTTGCCTAATTGGACTGTGGTTTGTGAGATAACTGAAGAATTTATTCAGCAAAGCAAAGCTGGCTGAGGAACTCTGGGAGTTGAAGTCCACAAGTCTTAAAGTTGCCATGGTTGGAGACCTCTGGTTTAGAGAACTGGTTTATCACTGGAGTGAGCTTTCCCTTATGCATTATGAAGGCCTCTCCTTGATTAGCAATGGATGGAAACTAATCAAGGAGAGAAGCAACTTAGAAGTAAGGAGAAATTTCCTGACAGAACAATTAATCAATGAAACGACTCGCGTGCAGAAGTTGTGAATGCTCCAACACTGGACATTTTTAAGAAGATGTTGGATAACCATTTGTCTGAAGTGGTGTAGGGCAGAGGTGGGTTTCAGCAGGTTCTGACCAGTTCTGGAGAACCAGTAGTGGAAATTTTGAGTAATTCAGAAAACTGGTAGTAAACATTCTGACTGGCCCTGTCCCATCTATTCTCTGCCTCCTGAGTCCCAGCTGATCGGGAGGAAATGGGGATTTTGCAGTAACCTTCCCCTGGATTGGGGAGGAAATGGGATTTTGCAGTAACCTTCCCTGGAGTGAGGTGGAATGTAGATTTTACAGTATTCTTCCACTGGAGTAGGGTAGGAATGGAGAGTTTACAGTATCCTTCCCATGCCATGCCCACCAAACCATGCCACACCCACCAAGCCACATCCACAGAACTAGTAGTAAGATTTTTTGAAATCTACCACTGGTGTAGGGTTACCTGCCTGGGCTAGAAGATCACTAAGGTCCCTTCCAACTCTGTTATCCTATCCTATCCTATCCTATCCTATCCTATCCTATCCTATCCTATCCTATCCTATTCTTGTGATCCACAACAGAGTTATTGATGGCATATTGTAGTGGAAGGTAGCCTGGATGCCCAGGAGGGTGGGGCTGCATTACAGAGGGCAAAAAGGCAGTGAAGCTTGCCTGGTCTAGTAGGCAGGAAGAGGGCTAAAACAGCTCCTCCCCCCAGCGATTCTTTGGAGTCTATCTACAGTTATGCAAATAATTGCTTTAGTTTGGCAAGATTCTGTCAATGGTTATTCCATGTATCTTGCTTGGTTTCTGGGGAAGTTTCTGAAGTTCCCCTCGCACATACGTACTAGTCGTTGCCGACTCTAGGGGGCAGTGCTCATCTCCATTTCAAAGCCGAAGAGCCAGCACTGTCCGAAGACGTCTCCGTGGTCATGTGGCCGTCATGACTCAATGCCAAAGGCACAGGGAACACTGTTACCTTCCCACCAAGGTGGTCCCTATTTTTTCTACTTGCATTTTTACGTGCTTTCAAAACTGCTAGGTTGGCAGAAGCTGGGACAAGCAACGGGAGATCACCCCGTTACACGGCAGCACTAGGGATTCGAACTGCCAAGCTGCCGACCTTTCGATCGACAAGCTCAACGTCCTAGCCCCTGAGCCACTGTGTCCCCTAAAGTTTCTGACGCATTCCTATAAATACATCAGGAACATTCTCCTTTTATACTTAAGAACCAAGGACCAAAACTTCCATTTAAAACTTTAAAATGTGTACATGATGGGCATTGTTTTTAAATAAAAAAAAAAACACAGATGCAGAAGCATCCGTATCTTATTTTCTGGGCTCCATATCTTTCTGGGTTTTTTTTTGGCAACATTATGGCCACTAAATTCTCAAAGACAATATTATAGCAAAACACCTCAAATGTGCTCCAGGCGGAGGAACAATTTCCTAATCAAAGTGCTTAGGTCTTTGAGGACAAGTTTAATTACTCTAATCTATACAGGCTGGAAAAAAACATTGTGCTTAATGGAGTAATCTATGGAAAAGCGTGGAATTTTAAGCAGTACAGACTCACCCCGCGTCGGAAGGATCCCTCCTTGCAGAGCGGAGAGACGATAAAATATATTTAAAAAATGGAGAACATAAGTGGCATCGGAAGGAAACTTCAGATGTTCATAAATCCATCCAGCAAAATCTTATGCAACCACGTCGAGAGCTTTATGCTGTGCGTGGAATAAACTGTTTACCAGAGACGATCGGCCTCGACGGAATACCATGTTTCTTTTTATGCACTTTAATTGAAGTGTGTTTGCATAGCAATGCTGCACTCTGGTTTTGTGGGCTATAAAGCCACGTGCATCGCTTGCCCTCTGGGCCCACGGATGAAAACCGTAATAGCACCACAGTGTGATCCTCAAAGCTGCTGGAAGGGCCGTTGATTTGATATTCATTCACTCCGTATTTCCAGCCATTAACAGTTTCTATGGTTGTTGTTTTTTTTTCTCCAGAAGGTAAATGATTAACCTTGGTGACCTGGCCAAGGTCCAGTCGGGATAATTATATCTTGTCTCCTTAACAACATCCAGCTGCCTTTTTTAAAAAAAATAAAATAAAATATGCATAAACACTTTTCGTATTTTTTTTTCAGCGGATTGCCTTTCGGAATTTCATTCTGGTTTTCTTCTATTCATCAATTATATCCCCTTTTTTTATCTTTATATTATTGTTCAGCTCACAGGTGTGAAACTCAATTTCATTGAGGTTCGCATCAGGGCTATGGTTGACCTTGAGAGGGGGTGGGCAAGCGTGGCCAACTGGGTGGGTGTGGCCAACTTGGTGGGCGTGGCCAGCTTGACGCCACTCACAGGGTGTGGCTGACTGGGTGGGCGTGGCCAGCTTGACCCTACTCCCCAAACTGCTGGCATGTTTCCTCTTCGCAGTGGGTAGACCGGGCCGAAGCAACATGGGCCAGGCCCTTACATTTGGCACAGAACTGGTTGCTAAAATTTTTCAATCCCACCCCTGGGTAGATCCTTCTTGGAAATGTTGAAAGGAGCGAGTTGTGTGGTGTTGTTAGTTGCGAAGTCGTGTCCGATCCATTGCGACCCCCTGGACAACGTTCCTCCAGGCCTTCCTATCCTCTACCATCCTGTTGTGTCTGCACCCCTTGAGCCAGGCCTGCTGCCAGAAAGAGACTTGGAACCAGGCCTGCTGCCAGAAAGAGACTTGGAGCCAGGCCCCTTGCCAGAAAGTGACTTGGAAAGTGAGGGGGAAGGGACATCAGAACTTACCTCGGGAGCACCGGCTTCCCTGGCTCAGCTCCAGGAGCCAGAAGCAGGCTAGGTGGAAGAGATAACGAGGCCTCCATCCCCTGACTCTTCTCCCCCCCCAGGCCATGCCTGCAGACCCAGCTGATGGCAATCAGGCCTGGCTGGACCCTAGGTTTTGTAGGCAGGAGAGGTGGGAACAACAGAAGCAGGGGTGGGGCAGGCCTAGGAAGTGCTGAGTCATGGAGCCACACCCCACAGGATATAAAGGCAGCAAGAACTGCTGTGTCTCTTCATAGCAGGCAAATCAACTGATTAATTAAGAGCTGAAGTTTGTTCCTGGGTGACTCACCAGCGTCGAGGGAGATAACAGAGAAACTTGGCAGACGCTCGCTATTCTGCTGCCAGAGCTGATAGTGCCAGCTAATTAAGCCATCACTCGGACAGAGGCGAAGGGGGGACAGAAAACATCCTCTGGAGTCCATTTAGGCTCCCGCTGACTGCTTCAGTGACTCCATCCAGCCACTTCGTTCTCTGCCGCCCCATTCTTCTTTTGCCCTCCATCTTTTCCAGCATTCGGCTCTTCTCCAGTGAGTCTTTCCTTCTCATTTGGTGGCCAAAGTATTTCAGTTTCAACTTCAGGATCTGGCCTTCTAAAGAGCAGTCAGGGTTGGTCTCCTCTAGGACTGACTTATTTGTTTGCTTTGCAGTCCAAGGGACTCGCAGGTGGTAGTGTACCATCTCCAAATTCTAATTTACAGGACCTTTCTGCAGGACTTTAAAGCAACCGTGTCTTTTGCCAGATTCATGCGGTTGCTGTGAAGTCTTGAAAGTGTTCAGACCAAACCTAATGGAACAGCTCCCTTGTGCATGGTATACATATGTATATATGCTCACGTGCGTGAATGCATGCAGTCCAAATCTTCAAAGATGTGCTTTCTTTTCCAAAACGCCCTGAGCAAACATGTTCTTCGGCGTTTGCGTTGCACAGCACCATGGGTCCCGATTTCAAAAGCTGTAACGAAAGCTTTAATGAATAGCTTATTGATAGATCAGACAGATTTCCAGAAAGTTAAAAATAAGGGCAGCAATTACAAACTGACAATGGCTACTGCATATAAGGAGAAACTTTATAAAATGTTTTATAGGTGGCATTTGCCACCGGCAAGACTAGCAAAAATGTTGAAAAATATGTCTGCCAAATGTTGGAAATCTATTCAGTTTCTAATTACTTATTATATCGTATTTATTTTATTTATTTGTTTATTTATAATCCAATTTCTATACCGCCCTTCTCCCGAAGGATTCAGGGTGGTTTACAGCCGTATTAAAAACACAAGAGTACACATAATATAAATAACAAATTTAAAACACATTTAAAACAAATATTTAATTGGCCAATTTACTAAAACGGTCAAGACCGGCATAAAACCCTTTAAAATTTAAAAAACTATAATTAAAATGCATTTATGCTAGTCCCGCACGATTAAATAATTGTTGTGTCTTGTCCGCTCTCACCGCAGCCAGGGTCTGCTTATCTGCTCCCGAACACGGAGGAATGTATGCCTCCCGACCCCAGTCCTGGCTCCATGCCCAGACAAGCTGCAGAGGAGGGAGCATCCCCCGGCCCCAGCCCTGGCTCCATGCCCAGGCAAACGGAGCAGCTAGACCCCTCCCCCTCCTCCACAGCATGTGAGCCTGAGGAAAGTTTACTTCCAACAACAGCTGATTGGAGTGACCCTCGCATCAGAAGACTGGATAGGCGGAGGCAACAGAAGAAAGGGAGGGGCAGGCCTTAATGAGTGCTGAGTCATGGAGCCACACCCCATGGCCTATATAAAGGATCTGCTTTCTGGCAGTCTCTGAGTCAGGCAAAGTCAAACTTATCTTGCTGAAGTCACTTACTGGTCTCCTGCCTGCTCTGAGAACTTTGCTAGGACTTTGGGCCGAGCAGCAGAGGCAAGCCTGATTCGGATTTCCCTGACCCGGCCGTCAGCGGAGGAGTGGGACACGACAATAATAAAGTTTTCAATTCCTGCTTGAAGTTGGAGAGTTGGCGTAACCCCGGAGGTATGTGGTGGACATGCGTGAAAGCAAGAAAATATTGGACAAAAAAACACACATGGCTGGAAAAGACGATTAAGCAGCATATAGACTTAAAGCCAGAGATATTCCTATTAGGAATAATAACAGAAAGCTATGATAAAGGGACTATATATACTTGATGTTACATGTATTCACAGCAGCGAGGATTGTATTTGCCAAATATCGGAAAAATGTGAACACTCCACCAGATGAAAACATAATTTGGAAAATATCGGACTATGCAGAGATGGATAGATTAACATTGAAAATAAAAGATAAAGGAGATACAGAGTACTATTCAAGATGGAATAGGTTTTATCAATGGTTAAAGATAAGAGGTAGAAGTTAGATGAAGAAAGATTATTGTTCTAAAAAGGTAAAGGTTCCCCTCGCACATAGGTGCTAGTCGTTCCTGACTCTAGGGGGTGGTGCTCATCTCCGTTTCAAAGCCGAAGTGCCAGCGCTGTCCGAAGACGTCTCCGTGGTCATGTGGCCAGCATGACTAAATGCCAAAGGTGCACGGAACGCTGTTACCTTCCCACCAAAGGTGGTCCCTATTTTTCTACTTGCATTTTTTACATGCTTTCAAACTGCTAGGTTGGCAGAAGCTGGGACAAGGAACGGGAGCTCACCCCATTACGCAGCACTAGGGATTCGAACTGCTGAACTGCTGACCTTTCGATCGACAAGCTCAGCATCTTAGCCACTGAGCCACCACGTTATTGTTATATGTATGCACAATATGAACGTCTATAATGATAAGCATATTAATGCAATTAATATGAAAGGCATGTTAATGCAATTAATAAGAGCCAGCAGTGTGCAGCAGCTGCTGCCAAAAAAGCCAACACAGTTCTAGGCTGCATAAACAGAGGGATCGAACCAAGATCACGTGAACTGTTAATACCACTTTATAAGGCCTTGGTAAGGCCACACTTGGAATACTGCATCCAGTTTTGGTCACCACGATGTAAAAAAGATGTGGAGACTCTCGAAAGAGTGCAGAGAAGAACAAGAAAGATGATTAGGGGACTGGAGGCTAAAACATATGAAGAGCGGTTGCAGAAACTGGGTATGTCTAGTTTAATGAAAAGAAGGACTAGGAGAGACATGATAGCAGTCTTTCAATATCTCAAGAGTTTGCCACAAAGACGAGGGAGTCAAGCTATTTTCCAAAGCACCTGAGGGCAGGACAAGAAGCAATGGGTGGAAACTAATCAAGAAGAGAAGCAACCTAGAACTAAGGAGAAATTTCCTGATAGCTAGAACAATTAATCAGTGGAACAACTTGCCTCCAGAAGTTGTAAATTCTCCAAAACTGGAGGTTTTTAAGAAGATGTTGGATAACCATTTGTCTGAAATGGTGTAGGGTTTCTTACCTAAACAGGGGGTTGGACTAGAAGACATCCAAGGTCTTTTCAAATTCTGTTATTCTGTTAGTCTGATCATAAATAAGTTAATATTATTATAAATATTGTTATCTCTTTTAGAATAGAATAGAATAGAATAGAATAGAATTTTATTGGCCAAGTGTGACTGGACACACAAGGAATTTGTCTTGGTGCATATGCTCTCAGTGTACATAAAAGAAAAGATACGTTCATCAAGGTACAACATTTACAACACAATTGATGGTCAATATATCAATATAAATCGTAAGGATTGCCAGCAACAAGTTACAGTCATACAGTCATAAGTGGAAAGAGATTGGTGATGGGAACTATGAAACGATTAATAGTAGTGCAGATTCAGTAAATAGTCTGACAGTGTTGAGGGAATTATTTGTTTAGCAGAGTGATGGCCTTCGGGAAGAAACTGTTCTTGTGTCTAGTTGTTCTGGTGTGCAGTGCTCTATAGCGTCGTTTTGAGGGTAGGAGTTGAAACAGTTTATGTCCAGGATGCGAGGGATCTGCAAATATTTTCACGGCCCTCTTCTTGATTCGTGCAGTATACAGGTCCTCAATGGAAGGCAGGTTGGTAGCAATTATTTTTTCTGCAGTTCTAATTATCCTCTGAAGTCTGTGTTTTTCTTGTTGGGTCGCAGAACCGAACCAGACAGTTATAGAGGTGCAAATGACAGACTCAATAATTTTATTTTATTTTATTTTTTATTTTAAAATAAAATATTTTATTATTATTTATAATAATTTTATTCATTAAACATGAAACTCAGTCAACTCAACATGTAAAAATGTATCACAAATGCGAGTGACTGGTGCTAATGGTTGATACGGGTTGCTGCCAGCATCCTAGGTATCAACCAAGTATCTTCTTAAAATATATGATGTTCCAAGTAGCGTAGTGTTTTGCAGTTCTGCTGGTGCTATTGCAATTTCTTGATGTATTTTATAAAATCCTTGGACATGGTACCAAGTGCCCCGATGACAATGGGTATCAGTGTTACACATTTCATCCATAGCTGTGTAGTTTCGATGACCAGGTTGTGATATTTCATGATTTTTTCTAGTTCTTTTTCTTCGACTCTGGCATCTCCTGGTACCACAATGTCAGTAAATTGTACGTTTTGGTTTTTGACAACTGTGATATCTGGCGTGTTGTGTTCCAAGTAATGATCTGTCTGTATTCAAAAGTCCCACAAGATCTTCACCTTCTCATTTTCTATAACTTTTTCCACTTTATGTTCCCATGACTCTTTGGATACAGGTAAGTCGTATTTTTTACATAATAACCAGTGGATTAATTTAGCAACTCGGTCGTGTTTAGCTTTGTAATCAGTTTGTGCGATTTTGCTGCAGTCACATATTAAATGTGAAATCGTTTCAACTTTGTTGTTGCAAAGTCGGCAGTTTGGATTGTCGGTGGGTTTTTGTGTCGGTGGGTTTTTGTAGTGCTTGTTGTTGTTGTTGTTGTTGTTATTTTATTTACACAAAATGACAGCATACACAGCAAACAAGATAATTATGCTGGATTTCGTATCACAGATCACTAGTCGAACACTTCCCAAGGGTTTAGGACTGCGTGATGTATCGGTGAATTATGCGAGCAGATCCCAGTAAGGTGGCCTTCTACAGTTGACCAATGGTGATCTTGTCAGTGCCAATTGCTTTTAAGTGCTTGCCTAGGTCTTTAGGCACAGCTCCCAGTGTGCCGAATACCACAGGAACCATCTGCACTGGTTTATTTTATTTTTTTTATTTGCATTTATATCCCGCCCTTCTCCGATGATTCAGGGCAGCTTACACTATGTTAGCAATAGTCTTCATTCTATTTGTATATTTATATGCAAAGTCAACTTATTGCCCCCAGCAATCTGGGTCCTCATTTTACCTACCTTATAAAGGATGGAAGGCTGAGTCAACCTTGGGCCTGGTGGGACTTGAACCTGCAGTAATTGCAAGCAGCTGCTGTTAATAACAGACTGCATTAGCAGTCTGAGCCACAGAGTTTATGCCAGAGTCTCTGCAATTTGATTCTCAAATCTTGATATCTGGTAACTTTTTCATTATTATTATTATTATTATTATTATTATTATTATTATTATTATTATTATTATTATTATTATTATTATTATTATTATTATCATCATCATCATCATCATCATCATTATGTGTAACATTATTATTACTATCAATATATCTGTTATTTTCTTTTTTTTGTAAAACGAAATGCCTGGACAATACATTCAAAATATTTATATATAAAAATTAAGGGGAAAAAAACTTGACTGCAAAAAATAATAAAACTAAGGGCAATTTGAAGGCTTCTCCGGGTCTATTTCCAGATCTTTATAACTTTCAGCTTGATAGTCCCCAAAACTTGACTGGATCACTGCAGCCTTGTGGATGAACAATAATGAGGAAATGTGGTGTAGGACTCTGTAATTCCAGACACAGATATTCATCTAAAGCAGACAGTGGAATCTGGGACTTTGCAGATGCTGCTGATCCCGGCTAACCCTCACTATTAAGAGGAGGTGTTGAAGTTTCGGAAGTAGGAGTTCAATAACATCTGAGAGGTTTTCATGTTCGCTATCTTTCATTTCCCTACCTGTCTTTCAAGGAAGTAGTTTCTGGTAACTGCAGGGCCAGAGTAGTGAGGAGCTCTAAGATTGAAATCAGACAGTTCAGTTGTCTATGCCGGTTTTGAAATGCTGGTAAGTTCTTCCTGCAGTCCTTGGTGTTAAGGGTGGAAGAAATTCAGCTTTAATGAAATGTACGCCATCCGTTCTTCGTTTATCCACAAGCAAAGAAGGATGTGCTGTGGGTTCCAGTCCTATTCTTTTCAGAGTCTTTGTGGAAGAGTTTGCATTTTTGTAAAAATGGTCTTTATTAGGGAAAAGTGTCTGTGGACACCAAAAAGGGATGGGGGGGGAGGGAGGGAGGGAGGGAGGGAGGGAGGAAGGAAGGAAGGAAGGAAGGAAGGAAGGAAGGAAGGAAGGAAGGAAGGAAGGAAGGTTGGAGAAGGGAGGGAGGGAGGAAGGAATGAAGGAAAGTTGGAGAAGGGAGGGAGGGAGGAATGAAGGAAAGTTGGAGAAGGGAGGAGAGAGGGAGGAAAGAAGGAAGGAAAGAAACTTGGAGAAGGGAGGAAGGAGGAAAGTTGGAGAAGGGAGGAGGGAGGAGGGAGGAGGAAGGAAGGAAGGAAGGAATGTTGGAGAAGAGAGGGAGGGAGGGAAGGAGGGAGGGAGGGAGGAAGGAAGGAAGGAAAAAAAAGAAAACAGAAAGAGAGAGAGAGAAAAGAAAGATCAGAAAAAGGAAGAAAGAGAAAGAAGAGAAAGAAAGAAAGAAAGAAAGAAAGAAAGAAAGAAAGAAAGAAAGAAAGAAAGAAAGAAAGAAAGAAAGAAGGAAGGAAAATGGCAAAATGAAGAGGGGGCAGGGGGGAGAGAGAGAGAGAGAGAGAGAGAGGGATGGGGAAAATTTACTTTGTCCTTTTTCTTTCCCCCTCAGAGTGAGAGAGACCTGGGAATTCCTCTTGCATTGGCTACATCTTACTCTTCCATGGAAGTCTCTCTATTTTTGGTGGGGTGGAATTGGGATTGAAAGTTATAGCTGATACACAAAGAAGTCTCAAAGACGAGAAATTTCTGGAGGCAAGTTGTTCCACTGATGAATTGTTCTGACTGTCAGGACATTTCTCCTTAATTCTAGGTTGCTTCTCTCCTTGATTAATTTCCAGCAGTGAATAGAAACTATTCAAGGAGAGACCCAACCTAGAAACAAGGAGAAATTTCCTCACAATGAGAAGGATCAAACAATGGAATAATATGCCTCCAAAAGTTGTGGAAGCTCCAACAGTGGAGGTATTCAAGAAGAAACTGGTGTCAGGGTTCCAAGTAACACCCACAACGAAAGAAGACTCCAAGGCTTGAGTTTCCCCAAAGTTCCATTTTATTAGAGATGTCCTATTGACATATCTGGGAAAACCTGAATCTGAAAGCTTCCAGGTTTTCCCCACCCAAAGGAAGGTCCAAGTCCCTGCCCAGCACCCACATGTCCATCACATGGTCCAATCAATGCACCGTCAAAACTGGAAACACCTCCCAGTCATCTGACTCCAGGTGCCGGAGCAAACGTCCTTGACTCCCTGAGAAAGGAATGTTATTTTGACTACATATCACCCATATTCTATGCAATCCCCCCTCCCATTTTCCCACAGTAGAAAATGTGGCAAGCCTGAAGGCCCAAATGTAAAAGATGGCTTCCAGGTCTGACACCCCACCCCACTCAGCAGAAAAGTGTGTCCTGGAATGAGAGTAATACAGGGGGTTAAAATCAGCCATTTTGTCCAGACTGGAATCGGGTCTCCTGCTTGAGCAGGTGGTTGGACTAGAAGATCTCCAAGACCCCATCCAACTGTGTTATACAATTATTCTGCTATTTTGGTTTCTTGGATTCTGCTCCACTTGCGCGTAGTTACTGCAAAAACCAACAAACAATGATCTAACTTTATCTTATTAGCTAAAAGCCAGCAAGCACAAATTTCATGCAACCATATTTTACAATTTGCACTGCTGAATCTTACAAAGCTTGCACCCATGTTTGTTTGTTTTTTTTAAAAAAAAACAAAAAACAAAAACAGAAAACCTCAGGATCACCTCTACCGTGGTTGAAATCCTGACGCCAGTCATTCATCCACTTCTGGTGCACCATTATTTAAGGATTTTCAAGCCGCTTCCATGAGTCAGACGTTGGCGTCTGGGGAATGGTAGCGTCTGTGCTGCCTACATGAGTGACCACAGGCTAATTGTTTCAATTAACCTCTGGATTTCTAAATGATACAGCTTGTGAATTAATCTAGCTTTTCTTTCACCAAAGATATCGTCCTTTGGTGCAGAAAGGGTATAGCAGGACATAGGTATTGAATGACTCTGTTGTGACTCCAGCCCCTGAACCTGGCCCTATGCCCGAAAGTGATTCCGAGAGTGAGGGGGAAGGGCCGGTAAGGCTTACCTCAGGAGCACCGATTCCAGAAGCCGGAACCAGACTAGTCAGAGGACGTAATGAGGCCGTCATCCCCTGATTCCTCCCTTCCCCAGGCTACGCCTTCAGACCCAGCTGATAATAATAATCAAGCTTGGCTTGACCTGCGCTTCAGAAGATTAGAGAGGCGGCGTCATCAAAGAGAAAGGTGGGGAGCCCTACCCCACAGGATATATAAGGAGCTTTGGGACTGCTCTCATTCCACGGGAAGCAAAAATTAGGTGAACCGTTTCAAAGAGAGCTGAAAGTCTTACTCTGTGAGTCATTTGTTTGAACTTTGGCAGGCAGCTGCAATTTCTCTGCCAGGACTGATAAGAGCCGTGAATTCACTGGCTGAAGGCCAGCTCGTTGCTCCAAAGTGGGGAAGGAGACAGAACAGACCCATCCCAGTTGAGGGATGAAGGAGGGCTGGGTGAAAGCCAGTCTTCAGGACAAGTTCTTAAATGTTCAGGATGAGGTGTTGTCCTCAGCCAGATGGACATGCCCAGTGGTGGGTTTCAGAAATGCTTACCACCAGTTTGCCCCATGTGCCTTCCACACTTGTGTTTGGCCTTGACGTGGCTAAATAGGACTTCTTTATGCTGCAGTTGCTACTATCAATTCGTCCAAACCGGCTGAATGCCACCTTTGGACATGTCTAAGAAAGAACATGATAGCAGTTTGTCTATGGAGATTCTCAATCATCCAGGCCATGGTTGCCCCAGAGGTGTTGTCGTTTTTTTCCAATAGACAACTCTACTCAGAACTGAAGAAGCTTCTTGGATGTGAATTGAAATGAAACGAAAAACCAGAAAGTCTAGTTGCCCCTAGAAAAAAACACCTTTGGGATAACAGACAATTGTTCAGTGGTTATTTTACTTTCCTTGGCCTTTTCCAGATGATGATAATGATGATGATCATAGAGGAAGAACAGGAAGAAGAAAGGTCATGCCGCCGCCTGCTACAATCATCTGCTACAATGTCCTTCCCGTTGAAGACTACTTCAGCTTCAATCGCAACAATACACGAGCACACAATAGATTTAAACTTAAAGTGAACCGCTCCAATCTAGATTGTAGAAAATATGACTTCAGTAACAGAGTTATTAATGCCTGGAATGCACTACCTGACTCTGTGGTCTCTTCCCAAAATCCCCAAAGCTTTAATCAAAGACTATCTACTATTGACCTCACCCCATTCCTAAGAGATCTGTAAGGGGCGTGCATAAGAGCACTAGCGTGCCTACCGTTCCTGTCCTAATGTTCCCTTTGATTGTATCCAATTCATATAGTTATTACATGCTTATTCCTATATAGACTGTTGTGACAAAATAAATAAATAAAGAGGAGGGAGGGAGGGAGGGAGGGAGGAAGGGAGGAAGGGAGGGAGGGAGGGAGGGAGGGAGGGAGGGAGGAGAGGAGGACTTAGTACCAAGGTTGCGAAGTGAATGTGGCTTTCCTACTGACTTTTTTCATCAGAAGGTCGCAAAAGGTGATTACATGTCCCCGGAACACTGCAAATTTCTGTCAAGACTGACTCACACTTTCACCTACATTTTCCTTCTCTTCTTCTACCTAATCTATTCCCACAGATGTAGGGTCTCCTTTTCGGACCATTGAACGCCACTTTACACAGTCAACTGCAGTCAGTCTCCAGGGCGCAGGACCACGGCTTGCATATCTTTGTTGATGGTGTCTTGCTATCTCTATTTTGGACTCCTGCGAGGTTGCCGGCCATTGACTTTTAGTTGATAGGCAGTCTTTTTTTTTTTTTTTAATTGAAAGAGTTTTAAAAAACAAAAACATTTTCCCCCTTTTTCCCCCCTCCCTCCCAAAAAAAACCCCCTTCCCCCCTCCCTCCCCCCGCCCGGCTTCCTGGGTCAATCACAAGGTATTGTTATTAGTTGATAGGCAGTCTTGATAGACAATGGAAGGTGCTGCTCTCTCAACAGGTCCCTACCGGCGGAGTCGGCCTTCTCTCATCTTCTCTATAATTGATGCCACACCAAAATGTTGCTGAATGGTGTCATTTGTGATGTGGTCAATAGCACTAGCCATAGCACTTATATACCACTTCACAGTGCTTTGCAGCCCTCTCTAAGTAGTTTACAGAGTCAGCATATTGCTCCCAACCATCTAGGTCCTCATTTTACCGACCTCGGAAGGATGGAAAGATGAGTCAACCTTGAGCCTGGTTGTCCCAAGGGTACTTTTTCAAAAGGCAAGTGGACTTTCTGGTTGTTGTTTTTTTTTGAAGACGTTTCACTCCTCATCCAAGAAGCTTCTTCAGCTCTGACTGGATGGTGGGGAATGGAAGGATTTATACTCCTTGTAGACAGCTGGACATTTGCATCCTTTTAGCAAGTTGTTAAGGCCACCTGGGGATTTATCTGTGTCATCAGGATCACCTGAGTGGTCAAGTGGGTGTGGAGCTTTCTGGAACTGCTGAAAGGATTGTGCTGTAGACTGGAGATAGATGATGTCGTATCTCTCCTACTCATTGAGAGAGTGATGTTCAATTTGGACATAGATGACCTCTTTGACCCTTCTTTCAAACCAGTGGTCTTCTCTGTCCAAAATGTAGATTTTGCTGTCTTCAAATGAGTGGCCTGTGTCTTTTAAATGCAGGTGGACTGCTGAATCTTGTCCTGATGGGTTGGTTCTCCTACTGTATGTTGTGTCATGGGCTTATGAAGTGGTTGTTTTGTTTCCCCAATGTACAGGTCTGCACATGGCTCGCTACGTTGTACTGTGTATATACCACGTTGCTCAGTTTATGTCTGGGTGTTTTATCTTTGGGGTGGACAAGATTCTGCCTTAGTGTATTCTTGGGTTTGAAGTGTGCCCGTATGTTATGTTGGCATCTGCAGGTGACCTTAACGACACATTAAAAGAATGCAAACGTGCATCTGTCTGCAAGGAGTATAAATCCTTCCATTCCTCCGCCCCATCCAGTCAGAGCTGAAGAAGCTTCTTGGATGAGAAGTGAAACATCTTCAAAAGAAAAAGCAGGAAATCCAGTTGCCTTTTGAAAAAGCACCTTTGGGACAACCATGACCTGGATGTCTTGTTCTGTAACCCAACAAGACAGATACAGACTTCAGAGGACCATTAGAACTGCAGAAAAAACAATGGCTACCAACCTGCCTTCCATTGAGGACCTGTATACTGCACGAATCAAGAAGAGGGCTGTGAAAATATTTACAGACCCCTCGCATCCTGGACATAAACTGTTTCAACTCCTACCCTCAAAACGACGCTATAGAGCACTGCACACCAGAACAACTAGGCACAAGGACAGTTTTTTCCCGAACATCAACACTCTGCTAAACAAATAATTCCCTCAACACTGTCAAACTATTTACTAAGTCTGCACTACTATTAATCTTCTCATTGTTCCCTTCACCCGTCTCCTTCCACATGACTGTATGCCTGTAACTTCGTTGCTTGTATCCTTAAGATTTATATTGATATTGTTTCCTGATTGCTTATTTGTTCCCTATGACTATCATTAAGTGTTGTACCTTATGATTCTTGATGAACGTATCTTTTATTTTATGTACACTATCCACCAAAGACAAATTCCTTGGGTGTTCAATCACACTTGGCCAATAAAAAATTCTATTCTATTCTATTCTATTCTATTCTATCTCCATAGACATTTATCCAACGGTCAATCCACAACTGATTGGAGACTTGCCCCAAAGTTGTTTCTCATGGTCTCCTTTTCTCTCTTCCTCTCAAACTTGTTTGGTCTCTGTATCTCTGGCTTTCTCAGCTTGTTCAACAGCTTGTACATTTGGTAATGCTGTCTTCTGTCACCATGGCAACTGTTAAAATTAAGGTGAGCATGAGAAGAGCTGGGGAGGGCGTACTTGAAAAGCTGGAAGAATTAACTTTTGGAGATATATATATATATATATATATATATATATATATATATATATATATATATATATATATAGGTCTTTGGTTGTTCGGGTTTTCTCCCATGTAAAATTGGAAGTGTCTTGGTGACGTTTCGACGAAGACTCATTCGTCATCTTCAGGCTTCAGCTTCGTGCTTCTGGGAGCAATGTGTGATCGCAGCTGCGATCGCATTGCTCGCACTGAAGCCTGAAGATGACGAATGAGACTCGTCAAACGTCAAGACACTTCAATTTTTATATATATATATATATATATATATATATATATATATTTATATATATATATATATATATATATATATATATATATATATATATATATATATATATATATATATATATATATATATATATATATTTGTTTTCTGAGGTTTTCGCGGGTGTTTGTATGTAGGTCTTTGGTTATTCGGGTTTTCCTTCCTTTATAACTACATATATATATGTAGATCTTTGGTTATTCGGGTTTTCTCCCACGTAAAATTGGAAGTGTCTTGGCGACGTTTCGACGAAGTCTCATTCGTCATCTTCAGGCTTCAGCTTCGTGCTTCTGGGAGCAATGTGTGACTGCAGCTGTTTCTTCCTTTTTAACTGCTAGTGGGGGTTTGAACTGATTGGGTGGGAGCTTGGCTGTGCTCTGATTGGATGGGGGGTTTTTGGTGCTCTGATTGGATGGGGGTGTGTCCTCTTTGGGTGGGGGCTTGGTTGTGCTCAGATTAGTCTGAGCTGCAGGGGGATTTGAGCTGGTGAGCTGCACAGCTGTTGTCCGGCTTCGTGTTCGCGGTCGTGCCACATCTTCACAGTGGGTGTCAGTCTGCTGCATGTATGGATTGGAGGGGTTTGAAATGGCCAATGTTGCAGCTGCGGTCTGGCTTCTGGTCCTTAATCGTGCTTCATGATCAGTGTGGGTTTGGGTCTGCTTTCTGGGTGGATGTGTGGTGGTGACATCCTGTGTGGACCTCGTGAGTGTGGGTCTGGTGTCATTCCTCGTGTTAGGGACACGTTTGTCAATAAGGGCAGGTTTCCAAATGGCTGGTAGGCGGGAGGTATCATCTCGTTTGTTCATGCTGTGTGGGCGTTTTTCTATCTCGATGGCTTCTCTGATTATTCTGTTGTTAAAGTGTTCAGTTTTGGCGATAGTTCTGGTCTTTTTAAAGTCAATATCATGTCCTGTGGCTTTAAGGTGTTGGACCAGGGAAGAAGTTGGTTCCTCTTTTTTGACTGAGTTCTTGTGTTCTTCAATGCGTGCACTTATTCTTCTGTTGGTTTGTCCGATGTATGTGGTGGGGCAGGCGGTGCATGGGATTTCATATACTCCTTGATTTTCTAACTCAATTTTTTCTTTGGGGTTTCTTAAGATGGTGGATATTTTTTGGTTTGTGCAGAATGTTGTCTTGATGTTGTATTTGTGGAGGATCTTGCTGATTCTGTCTGTGGTGCCAAAAAATATCCATACATGCAGCAGACTGACACCCACTGTGAAGATGTGGCACGACCGCGAACACGAAGCCGGACAACAGCTGTGCAGCTCACCAGCTCAAATCCCCCTGCAGCTCAGACTAATCTGAGCACAACCAAGCCCCCACCTTAAGAGGACACACCCCCATCCAATCAGAGCACTAAAAAAAACCCCCATCCAATCAGAGCACAGCCAAGCTCCCACCCAATCAGTTCAAACCCCCACTAGCAGTTAAAAAGGAAGAAACAGCTGCAGTCACACATTGCTCCCAGAAGCACGAAGCTGAAGCCTGAAGATGACGAATGAGACTTCGTCGAAACGTCGCCAAGACACTTCCAATTTTACGCGGGAGAAAACCCGAATAACCAAAGATCTACATACAAACACCCGCGAAAACCTCAGAAAACATATATATATGTTTTACATATATATATGTAACACGAGGAATGACACCAGACCCACACTCACAAGGTCCACACAGGATGTCACCACCGCACATCCACCCAGAAAGCAGACCCAAACCCACACTGATCATGAAGCACGACCAAGGACCAGAAGCCAGACCGCAGCTGCAACATTAGCCATTTCAAACCCCTCCAATCCATTCATGCAGCAGACTGACACCCACTGTGAAGATGTAGCACGACCACAAAGCCAAACAACAGCTATGCAGCTCACCAGCTCAAATCCCCCTGCAGCACAGACTAGACTGAGCACAACCAAGCCCCACCAACACAGGACACACCCCCAGCCAATCAGAGCACAGAAAAACCCCCATCCAATCAGAGCACAGCCAAGCTCCCACCCAATCAGTTCAAACCCCCACTAGCAGTTAAAAGGAAGAAACAGCTGCGATCACACATTGCTCCCAGAAGCACGAAGCTGAAGCCTGAAGATGACGAATGAGACTTCGTCGAAACGTCGCCAAGACACTTCCAATTTTACACGGGAGAAAACCCGAACAACCAAAGACATATATATATATATATATATATATATATATATTTCTGTCTTCTTCTGCATCATCATTTCTATGGAACCAAAGGACCACCGTGATAACGAGCAGACAAGCAGGCAGTGAGAATCTTCATATGGGGATCTCTAGAAACTGTATTGCCATCAAAAGACTACATGTTGAAGTAGAATGTCAACACAGCCTTGCAAACCCGATATATTCTAGCAGATAAAAGGACAAGTTGTTCCACCTAACAAGTTCCCAATATTCCACCGAACAGCGTTCCAATATTTGAAGGGTTCCTTACAAAGATAAGAAGGTTAAACTATTTTCTGAAGTACCAAAAGGCAAGACAAGAAGCAATGGATAGAAACTAACCAAGGAGAAGAAGCAACCTAAAATTAAAGGGAAAAATTTCCTAAGAGTGAGAACAATCAACCAATGGAACAATTTGCCTTCAGAAGTTGTTGGTGCTCCATCACTGGATGCTTTGAAGAAAAGTCTGGATAACCTTTTTATATGAAATGATACAGGGTCTTCTGCTTGAGAAGGAGATTAGACTAGAACCGTGATAGTGAACCTATGGCAGGCGTGCCACAGGTGGCACACGTAGCCATATTAGTGGCCTCTCTAGGAGTCTCTGGAGGCTGGGGAAAAGCAAAAAAGTCACTTCCTGTCCAACCGGAAGTTGGGAAACAGGCCATTTCTGGCCTACAGAGGGCCTCCGGGGAAGTGGGGAAGGCCGTTTTCGCCCTCCCGAGACTCATAGAGAGGCTCTGGAGCCAGGTGAGAGAGAAAAACGGGCCTACTGGGCTATCGCATGCCAGGAGGGGGGGGAGTGAGGGGGTCATGTGCACATGTGCGGGGGCGGGTGCATAGAATTATGGGTGTGGGCATGCATGCACAACCCCACTCCCACCCCCCCTCCTGGCACGCGATGTCAAAAAGGTTAGCCATCACTGGACTAGAAGACCTCCAGGGTCCTTTTCAACTCTATTATTCTACGTTCTAATATCCTGGGCTCAAAAGAAGACATGTTCCTGGCCTGAAGCAAAGGTCTTCTTTGAATCAAACTTAACTTCTTGTTACTTGATGGAGATGACCATATAAGTAACTAGACAAAAGTTCAGAAGTAATTCTTCATTAATTCCTTCTTTGTTTTGTGTTTTTTTCTTGTATTTTTTTTTTAATCTCGCAGTCCAGGATACAAATCTGGGACTCCAGTTTGTCCTCTGTCAAATTACTAACCAAGTCTGGCCCTGCTTAATATTTTGAGATTGGTTAAGGCAGGGGTCGGCAAACTTGGCTCTTTTAAGACTTGTGGACTTCAACTCCCAGAGTTCCTCAGCCAGCTTTGAGCCAGCTAACCCTAACCCTAACCCTAACCCTAACCCTAACCCTAACCCTAACCCTAACCCTAACCCTAACCCTAACCCTAACCCTTACCCTTACCCTATCCCTATCCCTATCCCTATCCCTATCCCTATCCCTATCCCTATCCCTATCCCTATCCCTATCCCTATCCCTATCCCTAATCCTAACCCTAACCCTAACCCTAACCCTAACCCCCAAAACTTTGGCTGGCTACTGCAGGCCTCACCCAGTGGTGGGTTTCAAATTTTTTTACTATCGGTTCTGTGGGGGTAGCTTGGTGGGTGTGGCATAGCTTGGTGGGTGCGGCATGGCTTGGTGGGCATGGCAAGGGAAGGATATTGTAAAATCTCCATTCCCTCCCCAATCCAGGGGAAGGTTACTGCAAAATCCCCATTTCCTCCCCATCAGCTGGGACTTGGGAGGCAGAAAATAGATGGGGGTGGGGCCAGTCAGAATTTTTACTACTGGTTCTCCGAACTACTCAAAATTTCCGCTACCGGTTCTCCAGAACTGGTCAGAACCTGCTGAAACCCACCTCTGGCCTCACCCCATTCCTAAGAGGTTCGTAAGGGGGCATGTGTAAGCGCACCAGCGTGCCTACCGCCCCTTGTCCTCATGTTTTCTTTTATTCGTATCCTTTACATGTATTTATAATTATGTTTACACCTGTATCTGTCATAAAATACATGTGTGACAAAATAAAATAAGATAAAATAAATAAATAAATAAATAAATAAATAAATAAATAAATAAATAAATTTAATTTTATTTATTTATAATCCAATTTCTATACCGCCCTTCTCCCGAAGGACTCAGGGCGGTTTACAGCCGTATTAAAAACACAAGAGTACACATAATATAAATAACAAATTTAAAACATATTTAAAACAAATATTTAATTGGCCAATTTACTAAAACGGTCAAGACCGACATAAAACCCTTTAAAATTTAAAAACTATAATTAAAATGCATTTAGGCTAGTCCTGCACAATTAAATAATAAAGTTTTCAATTTCCGCTTGAAGGTTCGGAGGTCGGGGAGTTGGCGTAACCCCGGAGGTAACTCGTTCCAAAGGGCTGGTGCTGCCACAGAGAAGGCTCTCCCTCTGGGGGCCGCCAACTGACAATTAAATTTGCAAGATTTCAGCATCCTCAGATTCAGCTGTCAAAGAGGGGGGGAAAAAATCTAGTTTTCTCCTTCCAGGCATTTTTCAGAAACCTATCATAATTTTCTTACATACTGTGGCATCCTTGTGTCGTGTCCCACTCCTCCGCTGACGGCCGGGTCAGGGAAATCCGAATCAGGTGTGCCTCTGCAGCTCTGCCAAAGTCCTAGCAAAGTCCTCAGGGCAGGCAGGAGACCAGAAAGTGACTTCAGCAAGATATGTTTAGACTTTGCCTGACTCAGAGAATGCCAGAAAGTAGATCCTTTATATAGGCCATGGGGTGTGGCTCCATGACTCAGCACTTATCCAGGCCTGCCCCTCTCTTCCTTCTGTTGCCTCCACCTTCTGACGCGAGGGTCACTCCAGTCGGCAGCTGTTGGTAATAGACCTTCCTCAGGCTCACATGCTGTGGAGGAGGGGGAGGGGTCTAGTTGCTCCGTTTGCCTGGGCATGGAGCCAGAGCTGGGGGCTGGAGGTATTTCTTCCTCTTCAGCCTGTCTGGGCATGGAGCCAGGGCTGGGGCCGGGAGGCATACTAAGACATTCTTCAGCGTTCGGAAGCAGATAAGAAGACCCCGGCTGCGGTGAGAGCGGGCAAGACACAACACCTTGTCAATAAAACCACAAGGATAGTTACAGCAAGAAATTGAAGCACATATGTCAATATCACATATACACATATATAAAGGGGCAGGGCTATCATTAACATCATACACATTGTTGTGACCAAGAATTGTACATGACGGTTGTGATGAGAGAAAATTCCACCCAAGGGGGGGAAAAAAACAAAAACAAAAAACTAGGTGAATTATGTCTTCGCTATTAGTTACCCTTCATACTGAAGTCCAGGTACTCCTCTGCTTATAAACACTTAGGGACTGTTGAAAGTTACAAATGATACTGTAAAAAGTAGCTTGTGACTTTTTTTCACACTTAACGACTGCTGCAGCATCCACATGGTCCATGTGATCAAAATTCAGATGCTCGGGGACTGGCATGTATTGATGTCGGTTGCAGTGTTCCGGGGTCGTGTGATCCCCTTTTGCAACCTTCTGACAAGCAAAGCCAATGGGGAAGCCAGATTTCTTAATAACCGTGTTGCTAACAATAGAATAGAGTAGAATAGAATAGAATAGAATAGAATGGAGTGGAGTGGAGTGGAGTGGAGTGGAGTGGAGTGGAGTGGAGTGGAGTGGAACGGAATGGAACAGGACATAATGGGACAGGACAGAACAGAACAGAACAGAACAGAATAGAATAGAAATATGGAATGGAAGAGAAGAGAAAAGAAAAGAAAATATGGAATGGAACAGAATAGAATAGAATAGAATAGAATAGAATAGAATAGAATAGAATAGAATAGAATAGAATAGAACAGAACAGAACAGAACAGAACAGAACAGAACAGAGTAGAATAGAATAGAATAGAATAGAATAGAATAGAATAGAATAGAATAGAATAGAATAGAATAGAATAGAATAGAAAATATGGAATGGAACAGAACACAACAGAATAGAATAGAAATATGGAAATATGGAATGGAATGGAATGGAATGGAATGGAATGGAATAGAATAGAATAGAATAGAATAGAATAGAATAGGATAGGATAGAATAGAATAGAATAGAATAGAATAGAATAGAATAGAATAGAATAGAATAGAATAGAATAGAATAGAATAGAAAATATGGAATGGAACAGAACACAACAGAACAGAATAGAAATATGGAAATATGGAATGGAATGGAATAGAATAGAATAGAATAGAATAGAATAGAAAGGACCTTGGAAGTCCTTAGAATAGAAAATATGGAATGGAACAGAATGTAACGTAACGTAACGTAATGTAACAGAACAGAACAGAACAGAACAGAACAGAAATATGGAATGGAATGGAATGGAATGGAATAGAATAGAATAGAATAGAACAGAAAATATGGAATGGAACAGAACAGAACAGAACAGAACAAAACAGAATAGAATAGAAATATGGAATGGAATAGAAGAGAAAAGAAAAGAAAATATGGAATGGAATAGAACAGAACAGAACAGAACAGAACAGAATAGAATAGAATAGAATAGAATAGAATAGAATAGAATAGAATAGAATAGAAAATATGGAATGGAACAGAACACAACAGAACAGAATAGAAATATGGAAATATGGAATGGAATGGAATGGAATGGAATGGAATGGAATAGAATAGAATAGAATAGAATAGAATAGAAAATATGGAATGGAACAGAACGGAACGGAATGGAACAGAACGGAACAGAACAGAACAGAACAGAATAGTTGGAAGGGACCTAGGCGGTTTTCTAGTCCAACCCCCTTCTCAGGCAGGAAATCATTTCAGACAAATGGTTATCCAATCTCTTCTTTAAAACTTCCAGTGTTGGAGAATTCACAACTTCTGGAGGCAAGTTGTTCCACAGGTTAATTGTTCTCACTGTTAGGAAATTTCTCTTTAATTTTAGGTTGTTTCTCTCCTTGTTGGGTTTCCACCCATTGCTTCTTGTCCTGCCCTCAGGTGCTTTGTAGAATAGGTTGACTCCCTCTTCTTTGTGGCAGTCCCTCAAATATTGGATCACTGCTATCACGTCACCCCTAGTCCTTCTTTTCATTAAACCAAACATACCCAATCCCAGCAGTGAATAACTGAACAACTGTAGTCATTCACTTAACTACTGTGACCAGAAAGGTCATAAAACGGGGACAAAATGTGCTTAACAATTGTCTTGGCTTAGTAAGAAAAGCGTTAGGCTCAATTGTGGTTTTTAAATCAAGGCCACCTGTAGCCACCTAATTATTTTGAGCAGCCTGCAGAGCTTCCCCAGATTGTGCAAAAACAGAGCACGCTTTTGTGTGGTTTTCAAACATTGCAGAGGCAAC
Source organism: Ahaetulla prasina (assembly GCF_028640845.1). Classification (NCBI taxonomy): domain Eukaryota; kingdom Metazoa; phylum Chordata; class Lepidosauria; order Squamata; family Colubridae; genus Ahaetulla; species Ahaetulla prasina. The sequence continues at coordinate 297,119,403 of NC_080540.1, read as the reverse complement.
AGAAGAACAGTGGGAAGCTACTCCCCCCGCTTCTAGAAGAATGAAATATTTTGAGGAATATTTTTTTTAAAAAAGGCAGGATAAAATATTTCCCCTAAAAGAGAAATTAAAAAAAAATCTTTTTTTATTATTATAAAAGTTTTATTTTAACCAAGCCCCCACCCAAACAGGACACACCCCCAGCCAATCAGAGCACAAAAAACCCCCATCCAATCAGAGCACAGCCAAACTCCCACCCACTCAGTTCAAACCCCCACTAGCAGTTAAAAGGAAGAAACAGCTGCGACCACGCATTGCTCCTAGAAGTACGAAGCTGAAGCCTGAAGATGACGAATGAGACTTCGTCGAAACGTTGCCAAGACACTTCCAATTTTCCGCGGGAGAAAACCCAAATAACCAAAGACCTACATATTTGTGTGTGTGTGTGTGTGTGTGTGTGTGTGTGTAGGTCTTTGGTTATTCAGGTTTTCTCCCGTGTAAAATTGGAAGTATCTTGGTGACGTTTCGACGGGAGCAATGTGTGATCGCAGCTGTTTCTTCCTTTTAACTGCTAGTGGGGGTTTGAACTGAGTGGGTGGGAACTTGGCTGTGCTCTGATTGGATGGGGGTTTTTTGTGCTCTGATTGGCTGGGGGTGTGTCCTGTTTTGGTGGGGGCTTGGTTGTGCTCAGATTAGTCTGAGTTGCAGGGGGATTTGAGCTGGTGAGCTGCATGCGATCACACATTGCTCCCAGAAGCACAAAGCTGAAACCTGAAGATGACAAATGAGACCGTCGAAACGTCGCCAAGACACTTTTACGCGGGAGAAAACCCAAATAACCAAAGAACTACATACAAACACCTGCGAAAACCTCAGAAAACATGAACGCAGAGCCCAAGAAATTACTGTCCTCATGTGAGGATCAGGACTATATAGGAATTTGCAGTTAAGAAGATTTACTGTGTTTCTCCAAATAGACGACCCACCTTGAAAAAAAGCCCTATCGCGTTTTTGAGCGCATGCGATCAAATTAAGTCCCACCCACAAAATTAGCCCTAATTAAGACCTCACCCACTCCAGGTGTGCAGGGGCTGGGGAGAGATAAAAAATAGGCTAGGGTGGAGATGAGGGGTGGAGTTGTCCTACTTACCAAGCCTCGCACACCCCGACAGCTGCCTCGCCTTCTTCTGCCGCCACTCCTTCTGCGGCCGCTTGCTGCCGCTCACATGCATTGCCCTGGCCTCCGTTTTGCTTTTAGATGCCTGACGGAAGGCATCTGCAGCTGATAACAGAGCTCCATATTAGGGCTGAAATCCGGCAGGTTCTAAATGGTTCTGGAGAACCGGTAGCGGAAATTTTGAGTAGTTCAGAGAACCGTCAAATACCACCTCTGGCTGGCTCCAGGGCGGGGTGGGAATGGATATTTTGCAATATCCTTCCCCTGCCACGCCCCCAAGCCACACCTACAGAATAGGTAGGAAAAAATTTTGAATTTCACCCCTGCTTCAGATCAGTCTGGAGCTTTGTTATCGGCTGTTATCCAGCATGCATCTGAAGGTGAAACGGAAGCCGGGGCAATACATATGAGTGGCAGCAAGCAGTCACAGAAGAAGTGGGCCAGCAGTGGGATCCTGCTGGGCAAGGCTGTTGGTGAGTCAATAATTAGAACCCTCCAAAAAGAAGGCCTAGCCATTATTTTTTTTTTGGGGGGGGGGTTGAAAAGAAAATAAGAGCCGGCTTTCTTTTTGGAGAAACACAGGTATTTCTCAAGCCTAGGCACAGGAATCTAATGAATTAAAGTTTAGCACTAAATTGGCAACAGATATGATTCAACGGAATTCAAAAAGACTTGGACTTAGACCGTTTGCGGGAATGTAATGACTCTAGGCTAATGAAACGCTTAACTCCGACGCCCAGCTCTGCCTGCTCCGCTCCCGCACCTAACTCCTCCTGCAATTTTAGATGAATATGAACATGCCCATCTCCTTTGTTCTCTGGTCACACCCTTCCTTGGCCAATTTTGCTTGGTTTCCTGGACAGCTGACTTCCGTCCATGCATTTGCCCCGTTACATTGGTTTGGCACTTTCTAAAGCACTTGTCCCATTTTCTCTAGACTTCTTCTATGCTCAGGCACAAAGCTGTTTGAAGAACTGCTAGTGCTAGACCTGTTTTCAAAACATGAAAAGCGCTAGACGTTTGTTGACAAAACAGGTCTAGCATTATCCTGGGTACATGTTCACTCTGTGCTGCACGTCAATCCAATTGAAATAAGTTGGGAAGAAAGAGGGTTATTTTTCTACAGCCTGTCCTTAATTCTGTCATCGTTTTATCGATGCTTCTAGCATCCGGAGGTTTCACAGGGCAGCCCTTTTTAGTCTTTGTAGTGCAGTAAGGAGAAAGGGAATTTTGCCTATTCTTCTTTTTTTTTTTAATTTGAATTTATATCCTGCCCTTCTCCGAAGACTCAGGGCGGTTTACTTTGTGTTAAGCAATAGTCTCATCCATTTGTATATTATATACAAAGTCTATAGAGGGACTCCTTAGGGTGCCGTCAGCCAAGCAATGTCGACTGGCGGCCCCCAGAGGGAGGGCCTTCTCTGTGGGGGCTCCTACCCTGTGGAACGAACTTCCCCCTGGACTTCGACAACTACCTGACCTCCGGACCTTTCACCGTGAACTTAAAACCTATTTATTCCGTCTTGCTGGACTGGCTTGATTTTTAAAATTTTAACTTGCTTTTATGGGTTTTAAATTTCTGTAATTTTATAGGGTGTTACTGTATTTTAAATTTGGCCAATTGAATAAGTTTTTTAAGGGTTGTTCTTTGTACTGTATGTGTCGTTCTTTTTGTATTTTATTTTGGCTGTGCACCTCCTGAGTCCTTCGGGAGAAGGGCGGTATACAAATTAAATTATTATTATTATTATTATTATTATTATTATTATTATTATTATTATTATTATTATTATTATTATTATTATTATTATTATTATTATTATTATTATTATTATTATTAAAGTCAACTTTTATTGCCCCCAACAATCTGGGTCCTCATTTTACCTACCTTATAAAGGATGGAAGGCTGAGTCAACCTTGGGCCTGGTGGGACTAGAACCTGCAGAAATTGCAAGCAGCTGTTTTAATAACAGACTGCATTAGTCTGTTGAGCCACCAGAGGCCCTATTCCATGGGCTACTGCCATTGCCTTCCAGTAAGTGACTTAATGATGCTGGAGAAGATCTGTGCTCCTGAGGTTTGAGTCCTAGCAATGCTGGGCAGAGTGAGTTCCCACTATATGTCTCAGCTTCTGCCCACCCAGCAGCTTGAAAGCATGCTACACGTGAGCAGATAAATAGATACCACTTTGATGGGAAGGAGAGCCGGCTCTTTGCGTAGAAGGTCAGGATCCTGCCATTGCTGGACCTTCCCGTATGTGTTGTGTCTCCGTCCTCACTTTGGAGTAACGAGCTGGCCTACAGCCAGTGGTTACACGGCTCCTATCAGTCCTGGCCGAGAAAACACAGCTGCCTACCAAGAAGTTCAAACAGTTTAAGACTTCAGCTCAATTCGACACGGTTCAGCTAATTTGCTTCCCGTAGAAGTGAGAGCAGTCCCAAAGCTCCTTATATATCCTGTGGGGTGGGGCTCCTGCCCCATCCTTCTCTTTGATGATGCTGCCTCTCTAATCTTCTGAAGCGTGGGTTGGTCCAGGCTTGATTAGTATGGTTATCAGCTGCGTCTGTAGGCGTAGCCTGAGGAAGGGAGGAATCAGGGGATGTCGGCCTCATTATGTCCTCCGACTGGCCTGGTTCTGGCTCCTGGAGCTGGGCCAAAGGAATCGGTGCTTCTGAGGTAAGCCTTACCGGCCCTTCCCCCTCACTCTCGGAGTCACTTTTGGGCATGGGGCCAGGTTCGGGGGCTGGAGCCACAACAGTATGTGACACCTGTTTGTGAGACAACTTCGTTAGAGAGAGGAGTCCCCGGAAAAGGCTACAGGATGCCATTCCTCTTTCTTTCCAGTGCGGAACTAGCATGACTATCTTGGAAAGTGTGCGAGCCTGAATCGAATGGGCTAGCAGTCTTAGGCCACCAAAGTATTACTCTTCATTCGCACTGTGGTCTCCTGGGTAATGTGACATTGCTATAGACTAAATAAATAAATAATTGCCTTCTAGCACTAGTTGAAAAGAGAGTTTGCTCATTATCAGTCTCTCCCTTCCAATGCACCAGGTCTGTTAGCACAACTGGTAGATCAAGAGCCATTTTGGAATGAGATGAGTGAGAAGTAAATTTAAGAATGGAGTGGAGTGGAGTGGAATAGGAATCGAGCCGAGCAGAGCAGAGCAGAGCAGAGCAGAGCAGAATGACAGAATTGGAAGAAATGTTGGAAGATAGAATAGAATAGAATAGAATAGAATAGAATAATAGAATAGAATAGAATAGAATAGAATAGAATAGAATAGAATAGAATAGAATAGAATAGAATAGAATAGAATAGAACAACAGAGTTTGAAGGGACCTTGGAAGTCTTCTAGTCCAACCCCCTGCTTAGGCAGGAAACCCTAAACCACTTCAGACAAATGATTTTCCAACATCTTTTTAAAAACATCCAGTATTGGAGCACTCACAACTTCTGGTGGCAAGCCGTTCCACTGATTAATTGTTCTAACTGTCTGGAAATTTCTTCTTAGTTCTAAGTTGCTTCTCTCCTTGATTAGTTTGCACCCATTGCTTCTTGTTCTACCCTCAGATGCTTTGGAGAATAGCTTGACTCCCTCTTCTTTGTGGCAGCCCCTGAGATATTGGAGGACTGTTATCATGTCTCCCCTGGTCCTTCTTTTCATTCTCCACAGGATCTTAGCTGTTTCTAATGTCAGTTTAATGCTAACCTTAGTTGACTAGATTCCTATGTACAAGCAGGTGCAATAAATGAGCTTAAATGGTGCTCTTGATTCTTTGCACCTAGCAAAATCCAGGTAAAAGGTAAAAGGTAACGGTAAAGGTTCCCTTGCACATACGTGCTAGTCGTTGCCGACTCTAGGGGGCGGTGCTCATCTCCATTTCAAAGCCGAAGAGCCATTGCTGTCCGAAGACGTCTCCGTGGTCATGTGGCTGGCATGACTCAATGCCAAAGGCGCACGGAACACTGTTACCTTCCCACCAAAGGTGGTCCCTATTTTTTCTAGTTGCATTTTTACATGCTTTCGAAACTGCTAGGTTGGCAGAAGCTGGGACAAGTAACGGGAGCTCACCCCGTTACACGGCAGCACTAGAGATTTGAACCATTGAGCTGCCGACCTTTCGATCAACAAGCTCAACGTCCTAGCCCCTGAGCCCCTGCGTCAAAGGTACACTTCATTAAATAAGCAAGGACCTGAGATGGTGTTGTCTATGGAGATTCTCAATCAGCTGGTGGAGAATGGAAGGATTTATATTCTTTGCCATCATCAGAATTCTGAGGGTTGGTCATTAGCTCTCTGAAAGTCATTGAGGCCAATTGGGGATTTAATCTGCATCCTCAGGGTCACTTGAATCAGAGTGCAAATGGGTGTGGAACCTCCTTGTAACTGCTGAAAGGACACAGTTGTAAACAGGAGATAGGTAGTCTCATATCCTTCCTCCTCTGTTGAAGGAGGGCTGTTCTATTCTATTCTATTCTATTCTATTCTATTCTATTCTATTCTATTCTATTCTATTCTATTCTATTCTATTCCAGGGGTCTCCAACTTTGGCAACTTTAAGACTTGTGGACCTCAACTCCCAGAACAGCCAGCTTTGCTTTGCTGGCTTTGATGTCTAAGGATTTCTGGGAATCGAAGTCCACAAGTCTTAAAGTTGCCAAGATTGGAGACCCCTGTTCTATTCTGTTCTGTTCTGTTCTGTTCTATTCCATTCCAGTGGTTTCCAACTTTGGCAACTTTAAGACCTGTGGACTTCAACTCCCAGAATTCCTCAGCCAGCTTTGCTTTGCTGGCTTTGATGGCTAAGGAATTCTGGGAATCAAAGTCCACAAGTCTTAAAGTTGCCAAGATTGGAGACCCCTGTTCTGTTCTGTTCTGTTCTGTTCTGTTCCGTTCCGTTCCGTTCCGTTCCGTTCCGTTCCGTTCCGTTCCATTCCATTCCATTCCATTCCATTCCATTCCATTCTATTCTATTCTATTCTATTCTATTCTATTCTATTCTATCCCACTCCATTTTTTCTTTTTTGTTCTGTTCTGTTCTGTTCTTCCATTAGTTGCAACTTCAAATGTAAGTTGAGAGCTACCTACATAGAACAAAAGCACAACCAGTGCTTTCTTTTGTATTTGACTTTTAGGCTATGAAAACTTTCTACTTTTCTAATCAAATAGCCCCAGCCTTTAATATCTTTCTGCAGAAGCTGTAATTATCACTGAAGGGATATTTATCTTCACAGCATGGCCACAGAGACAAATGCTAAAGTTTAAAATGCAAAAAAAATGTTAAGCTAAGGGCACTTTTGATAAGACAAGCCTGATAAATTGAGCGGTCAACTCCTGCAGAATCAATCTGAATAGAGCTGAAAGGGACCTTGGAGATCTTCTAGTCCAGCCCGCTGCTCAAGCAGAAGACCCTATACCATTTCATTTTCTTTTGTTAAATATATTTTATTGTTTTATATCACATATTCCATTTCTATGTTGAACAGTGTGTTTTTTCTAGGTGTCCAAAGTGTTAACATATAAACATCACCATCATCATCATCATCTATACAAAAACATATATGCGATAATGACAATCGTTATTAAAAAGTATACTATCTTCCATTATAGTATCAGTTATAAAACCATCAAAATATTTACTCATCATTTTTTTCTTTCTCATGCAATCCATATTTCCTGATTGCTTATTTGTACCCTATGACTATCATTAAGCGTAGCACCTTATGATTCTTGACAAATGTATCTTTTCTTTTATGTACTCCGATGCACCAAAGACAAATTCCTTGTGTGTCCAATCACACTTGGCCAATAAAAAATTCTATTCTATTCTATTCTATTCTATTCTATTCTATTCTATTCTATTCTATTCTATTCTATTCTATTCTATTCTATTCTATTCTACTCTACTCTACTCTACTCCATTGCATTGCATTGCATTGCATAGTCTATTCTATTCCATTCCATTCCATTCCATTCCATTCCATTCCATTCCATTCCATTCTATTCTATTCTATTCTATTCTATTCTATTCCATTCCATTCCATTGCATTGCATATTCTATTCTATTCCATTGCATATTCTATTCTATTCTATTCTATTCTATTCTATTCTATTCTATTCTATTCTTTCACATAAATCCACTCCTCTAACCTTAGTATCTGTCATTTAACCATTTGTAGAATAGTTTCCATATAAATGGAATTATAAAATATTCCAAGTCTTCTTTTCCTTTGATTTTTAAGGGTTAACCTATCCGTTTCTGCACATTCCAGAATTTTTTTTTTTTTTTTGATGATAATATCATCTGTAGGGGTTTCTGGATTTTTCCAGTATTGTGCATATACAATCCTGGCTGCTGTTAGGATATGTAAAATTAAATATGTGTTACCCTTATTATAGTTTCCTGGCCCAACAAGAATGTCTCAGGTTTCAAATACCATTTCAGATACCAAATACTATACCATTTCAGACAGGTGGCTATCCAATCTCTCTTTAAAAACCTCCAGTTACGGAGCACCCACAGCTTCTGAAGGCGAGCTGTTCCATTGGTCAATTGTCTTCACTGTTAAGACATTTCTCCTTAATTCCAGTTTTAAAACTTTGCTTTAGAATAATTTCATTGTCACTTTAAATGTACTCTAATCGGCATACATTAAAGTGAAATTTTGTTGCATACAGCTCTCTAAGGGTCAACACCTCCAATATACCCTACATTAACATGACAAAAAAACAAATAGCAAATTATGCATATACCCACATACCCATATGTATTATATGACACAGAGAAGCAACACAGTCTAGTTTGGAAGAATAGAATAGAATAGAATAGAATAGAATAGAATAGAATAGAATAGAATAGAATAGAATAGAATAGAATAGAATAGAATAGAATAGAATAGAATAGAATAGGGCAGGGCAGGGCAGGGCAGGGCAAGGCAGAGCAAGGCAAAGCAGAGCAGAACAGAACAGAACAGAACAGAATAATAACTTTATAGTCACTTTGAATTACACTAAACGGAATACATTAAAATGAAATTTTGTTGGCTACAGCTCTCAAAGGGTCACCACCACCAATATTCACCATACAAACATGGCTAAATAAATAAATGCAAAATTATGTATATACCCATATATATTATATGACACAGAGAAACAACACAGTCTACTTCAGATGTACACATGTACTTAGCAAGAGAAACAAATATTGTGAGTTGATCAAACAGATGGCCTAGGGAACAAAGCTGTTACAGAATCTTGTAGTCCTGCTAGAAGTACTTCGAAACCTCCTCCTAGAGGGGAGCAACAGAAACAGACCATGAATTGGGTGTGTGGTGTCTCTAACAATGCTTTGAGCTCTAAGCACATAGCGCTTACAAGCAGTATCCTGAATAAAGGGAAACAAGCTTCCTATTATCTTCTCAGTTGTCCTCACCACTCTCTGTATGGACTTTCTAGCTGAGGCACTGCTGCCACCAAACCAAACAGGGATACATGTATTGTATTGTATCTCAATTGTGCCTCTGTAAAAAGTTGCTTCTCTTCTTGATTAATGGATGTAAAGTGATTAATTTACATCCATCGCTTCTTGTTTTGCCTTCTGGTGCTTTGGAGATTAGGTTAACCCCCTCTTCTTTGGGACAGCCCCTCAAATACTGGAATGCTGCTATTATGTCCACCCTTAGTCCTTCTTTTCTCTAGATTAGCCATACCCAAATCCTACAACCATTCTTCATCCCTAGTCCTTCTTTTCTCTAGATTAGCAATACCCAAATCCTGCAACCATTCTTCATATATTTTAGGGGTAGGGAAACGACGCTGGATCTTCCCTTGAAATCAATTTGTGTCCCTTTTTAAGCGAAATAGATTTCATAAAAAGGCGGTGCCTTCTAAAAAAAAAGGCTGCCCTGGCAGACTTCCCTGTCTTAAATAATAATTTTTTAAAAAATAAGCGTCAGGATGGTTTTTATGAAGGTGCTTTTCACACCTTGTAGCTTTCCAGAAATAGAGAGATAACAATTTTGAAACAGCAGCAGAACATGGCTGTTTTGAGCTGTAATAGTCAACATAACAATTAGTTTGGTGCAGCGACAGGAAAGGTGGAGGACATGAGGGTGTTTGTGGAATCTGCTACTTATAGCACGGAAAAAAAAGGCTCGGCGAAGCCATCTGAAGGGAAGCAATGCCACACAGCAGCTGATGCAGGAATAGCAGCCGTGAAAATTAAGCCATTATCAGCCGAGGAAAGGCTTCTCCCAGTCATCTCCTTTATTTAGCTTTCAGCTTTTGGAACATGAATCTTAGAACTGTCATCTTTCGGGTCTCCTAGGACCAGGAGGTGACCCGTGCAGCGCTTCTAAAATTGTGGCGCATCATGAGAGGTGTTCGCAAAATTCAACATACCAATTTCTCTTAACGGCTCATTTTATCTCAGAATAAGCTTCCAAATTGCCTTCGGAAGTTGGGATGCCCCATCACCGGAGGCTTTTACAGATGAAAGATTAACAGAGTTGGAAGGGGCCTTGTCGGTCATCTAGTCCAACCCCATGCCCAAACAGACCCTACACCATTTCTGACAGATGGCAGTCCAGTCTCTTCTTGAAAGATTTCAGTGATGAAGCTCCCACAACTTCTGTTCTGGGAGCTTCTGTTCCATTAATTGGTTGCTCTCACTAGCAGAACGTTTCTCCTTGTTCCCAGGTTGAATCTCTCCTCGTTCAGTTTCCTTCCATTATTCCTTGTCTGGCCTTTGGGTGCTTTGGAAAATAAGTGCTTTTAGGTGCTTTTAAGAAGAAACTGGACACCCATTGGTCAGAAATAGTATAAGTCTCCTGCATGAGCAGGCGATTGGACTAGCTCAACCTGCAAGGACTCTTCCAACTCTCTTACTATTATCTAGGTACTGAAGAGTAGATATTCTCCATTTCTCCATCCACTCATCCCACTCTCCCTCCCTCCCTCCACCCACCCACCCACCCACCCATCCATCCATTCATCCGTCCGTCCGTCCATCCATCTCTGTCTGTCTGTTCATCTGTCCGTCCGTCTGTCCATCCATCTGTTCATCCAACTGTCCACCTGTCTGTCCATCCATCCATCCATCCATCCATCCATTCATCCATCTGTCCATCCGCCCATCCATCCATCCATCCGTCCATCCATCCATCCATCCGTCCATCTGTCCGTCCATCGTTCCATTGTTCCATCCATGCATCCATGAATCCATGCATCCATCCATTATACATATCTACGTTTATACTTATACATATACAGGCAGTTCTCGACCTACAACCATTTGTTTAGTGGCTGTTGAAAATTACAATAGTGTTGAAAATGATGGCTTATAATTGGTCCTCACAGTGTTACAGCAACCCCATTGTTGTCCTGTGATCACAATTATCATGGTTTCACTGCCCTGCAGTTATGCGATCCCCATTTGCAACCTTCCTAGATAGCTTCCAACTAGCAAAGCCAACAGGGGAAGGCAGATGTGCTTAACAATAGTATAAATCACTTAAGTGCAGTGATTCACTTACTCATCATCATCATCATCATCTAATGACCCCATAATCCCTTGCGGGGTGGAGTCTGGGCAACTGAATGGAGCTAGCAGAGTGTTTTAAACACTCAGAGTGTTTCTTTTCAAAAAACTCTACACTACTAACTAGAACATACAAAACATTTGCCAGACCTATTCTTGAATACAGCTCATCCGTCTGGAACCCATACCACATCTCTGACATAAACACAATAGAACGAGTCCAGAAATATTTTACTACAAGAGTTCTTCACTTCTCTGAAAACAACAAAATACATTATACCGACAGACTTGAAATCCTGGGATTAGAAAACTTACAACTCCGTCGACTTCGACATGACCTGTGTTTAACACACAAAATCATCTATTGCAATATCCTTCCTATAAAAGACTACTTCAGCTTCAATCACAATATTACAAGAGCAAAAAATAGATTCAAGCTAAATGTCAACCGCTTCAAACTTGATTGCAGAAAATATGACTTCTGTAACAGAGTTGTTAATGCTTGGAACTCATTACCTGACTCCATAGTCTCTACTCAAAATCCCAAAATCTTCAACCAAAAGCTGTCTACTATTGACCTCACCCCATTCCTGAGAGAACTATAAGGGGCGTGCATAAGAGCACAAAAGTGCCTACCGTTCCTGTCCTATTGTTCCCTTCATTATATCCAATTAATATAGTTGACGCATAATTTTAATTAAATATATATATATATATATATATATATATATATATATATATATATATATATATATATATATATATATAGGTCTTTAGTTGTTGGGTTTTCTCCGTGTAAAATTGGAAGTGTCTTGGCGACGTTTCGTGAAGTCTCATTCGTCATCTTCAGGCTTCAACCGTGCTTCTGGGAGCAATGTGTGATCGCAGCTGTTTCTTCCTTTTAACTGCTAGTGGGGGTTTGAACTGATTGGGTGGGAGCTTGGCTGTGCTCTGATTGGATGGGGGTTTTTCTGTGCTCTGATTGGCTGGGGGTGTGTCCTGTGTTGGTGGGGGCTTGGTTGTGTTCAGTCTAGTCTGTGCTGCAGGGGGATTTGAGCTGGTGAGCTGCATAGCTGTTGTTTGGCTTTGTGGTCGTGCTACATCTTCATAGTGGATGTCAGTCTGCTGCATGAATGGATTGGAGGGGTTTGAAATGGCTAATGTTGCAGCTGCAGTCTGGCTTCTGGTCCTTGGTCGTGCTTCATGATCAGTGTGGATTTGGGTCTGCTTTCTGGGTGGATGTGCGGTGGTTACAGACCCACACTCACAAGGTCCACACAGGATGTCACCACCGCACATCCACCCAGAAAGCAGACCCAAATCCACACTGATCATGAAGCACGACCAAGGACCAGAAGCCAGACCGCAGCTGCAACATTAGCCATTTCAAACCCCTCCAATCCATTCATGCAGCAGACTGACATCCACTATGAAGATGTAGCACGACCACAAAGCCAAACAACAGCTATGCAGCTCACCAGCTCAAATCCCCCTGCAGCACAGACTAGACTGAACACAACCAAGCCCCCACCAACACAGGACACACCCCCAGCCAATCAGAGCACAGAAAAAACCCCATCCAATCAGAGCACAGCCAAGCTCCCACCCAATCAGTTCAAACCCCCACTAGCAGTTAAAAGGAAGAAACAGCTGCGATCACACATTGCTCCCAGAAGCACGAAGCTGAAGCCTGAAGATGACGAATGAGACTTCGTCGAAACGTCGCCAAGACACTTCCAATTTTACACGGGAGAAAACCCGAACAACCAAAGACCTATATACAAACACCCGTGAAAACCTCAGAAAACATATATATATATATATATATATATTCTTCAAGATATGCTGTTTTATCTATGACATTTGTTTGTGTATTCTGTTGTGACAAAAATAAATAAATAAAAAAAATATGGCCGGATGCCCTTCCTGTCGCCAATACGGAATTTTTGTTCAGCAGATATATTCTCGGTGTGCCCAGAGAGAGAAATATCTGCCTCTACCTAGGATCGAACTCACAGCCTTCTGATTGTGAAGCGAGAGCGCCACCTCTAGGCCACTGCACCACTCCATTGATTCACTTAATAACTATGACCAAACATTGGCACGACTCTGTTATAACAATCCCCTTTCTTAGCAGTGGAAATCCAACATCAAGGACCAAACCCTACACTTATAAGGTAAAGGTTCCCCTCGCGCATATGTGCTAGTCATTCTCGACTCTAGGGGGTGGTGCTCATCTCCATTTCAAAGCCGAAGAGCCAGCGCTGTCCAAAGACGTCTCCGTGGTCATGTGGCCGGCATGACTAAATGCCAAAGGCACACAAAACGCTGTTACCTTCCCACCAAAGGTGGTCCCTATTTTTCTACTTGCATTTTTTACCTTCTTTCAAACTGCTAGGTTGGCAGAAGCTGGGACAAGTAACGGGAGCTCACCCTGTTACATAGCACTAGGGATTTGAACCACTGAACTGCCAACCTTTTGAGCGACAAGCTCAGTGTCTTAGTCATTAAGCCACTGCGTCCCTAACACCTATACCTACACACAAATGCTTAGAATTGGCATATAGCAATTTACAAGACAATTTTAGGGTTTTTTTTAAAAAAAATGCAAGAAAGGTTCAAATTTTAAAATAACAATGTTTAGAATTGATAGACGGGCACCTTAAGAAAATCAAAACAACCCATTTCTGTGAGGTTACACATGGGTATGTGTGTGTGTGTGTGTGTGTGTATAAAATACATGTGTCTGCTAATCCTCAAATCTTGAGCGAGATGAGCAGTCTAGAAAGATGGAATATAAATACTGCATTCAGTTTTGACCACCACAATGTAAAAAAGATGTGGAGACTCTAGAAAGAGTGCAGAGAAGAGCAGCAAAGATGATTAGGGGACTGAAGGCTAAAACATATGAAGAACAGTTGCAGGAACTGGGTATGTCTAGTTTAATGAAAAGAAGGACTAGGGGAGACATGATAGCAGTGTTCCAATATCTCAGGGGTTGCCACAAAGAAGAGGGAGTCGGGCTGTTCTCCAAAGCACCTGAGGGTAGAACAAGAAGCAATGGGTGGAAACTGATCAAAGAAAGAAGCAACTTAGAACTAAGGAGAAATTTCCTGATAGTTAGAACAATTAATCAGTGGAACAATTTGCCTCCAGAAGTTGTAAATTCTCCAAAACTGGAGGTTTTTAAGAAGATGTTGGATAACCATTTGCCAGAAGTGGTGTAAGGTTTCCTGCCTTTGCCAGCGGTTGGACTAGAAGACCTTCAAGGTCCCTTCCAACTCTGTTATTCTATTCTATTCTATTCTATTCTATTCTATTCTATTCTATTCTATTCTATTCTATTCTATTCTATTCTATGCAACTCGATGTGATTCTATTTGATTCTAAATGAAGAAATAAAGAAAACCAAACACAAGTTTTAAGGTTGTTTGGAGGACAAGCCCACAATCTCCAGAAGGGCACCACTGCTATGAGGACACAACAAAAGAAGTTAATTGTGTGGTTGTCTCCTGCCAAAAACTGGTCCATGCTTCATTGTAGTTATTTATGAAACGCTATTCCAGGGTTCCTTCTGTCAAAGGTGAGGATAGATGCTAGACAGGAATTTTTTCAGGGTGATGGGCATTGAGGCAATAAATTTCCCATAGAGCCGCATTCCTTTTCTGATTTGATTTCAATCGGTTCACGTGCACAACGCTGTTGATTCGTAAGTGTCATGAATCAACATTTTCTCCAACTGTGTACAACTTCCACGCATCCTTAATCTGGTCACCGGTTGAGAACAGTTCACTTGTTCCATTTTTGAAGTGAGTTGAGGTGGGATTTAAAGCAAGTTCTTTTTTAAAAAAACATTTTTTATTTCCGTAGCATAACCTTCTGCATATTGATTCAGAAATAAGACCTCAGCCGAATGTAACCTGTTGTTCTGTCTCCTTCCCCACTTCAGACCCATGAGCTGGCCTTCAGCCAGTGGATTCACGACTCTTATCAGTCCTGGCTGAGAAATCGCACCTGCCTGCCAACGTTCAAACAAATGACTCACATAGCAAGACTTTCAGCTTTTTTTGAAATGGATCAGCTAAACTTTTGCTTCCCGTGGAGGGAGAGCAGTCCCAAAGCTCCTTATATATCCTGTGGGGTGGGGCTCCTGCCCCACCCTTCCTTTTGATGACATCGCCTCTCTAATCTTGTGAAGTGCGGGTCAAGTCAAGCTTGATTATTATCAGCTGGGTCTGAAGGCGTAGCCTGGGGAAGGGAGGAATCAGGGGATGACGGCCTCATTACGTCCTCCAACTGGTTTGGTTCTGGTTCCTGGAGCCGAGCCAAAGGAATCGGTGCTCCCGAGGTAAGCCTTACCAGCCCTTCCCCCTCACTCTCGGAGTCACTTTCGGGCATGGGCCAGGTTCGGGGGCTGGAGTCACAACACCTGTTGTAAGTCAATGGCTACCTGTAATAGACTGGGAGGGGGTTTCAAGAATCACTGAATGGGTAATCCCTTAGTAGAATAGAATTGAGCTGGAAGGGACCTTGGAGGTCTTCTAGTCCAGCCACCTGCTCAAGCAGGAGAACCTACACCAGTGATGGCTAACCTTTTTGCCATTGCGTACCAAAATGGGGTGGGGGGAAGGTTCACGCATGCATGTGCCCACACCCATAATTCTATGCAACCCGCCCTGCGCATGCACACGCAACCCCCCTCCCTCCCCCGCTCCTGGCACGCAATGGCCCGGTAGGCCCTTTTTTCTTCCTCACCTGGCTCCAGGTCCTCTCTATGCATCTGGGGAGGGCAAAAACAGCCTTCCCCAAACCTTCGGAGGCCTTCCGTAGGCTCAAAACAGCCCGATTCCCAAATTCCGGTTGGACAGGAAGTGATGCTTTTTGCTGTCCCCAGCCTCCAGAGCCGCTTTTGGAGTCTCTAGAGGCTGGGGACAGCAAAAAATATCACTTCCTGTCCAACTGGAAGTTGGGAAACGGGCCATTTTGGGTCTTCAGAGGGCCTGGGGAAGGCTGTTTTTGCCCTCCCTAGATGTATAGAGAGGATCTGGAGCCAGGTGAGAAAGAAAATGGGCCTTCTCTACCCCACCCCCGCAGGCCCTCCGGAGGCAGGAAACAGACTGTTTATTTACTTCTGATGGGCCCAGAAGGTCTGAAAATCAGCTTGCTGGTGTGCGCATGCATGCTGGAGCTGAGCTGGCATGCCCACTGATATGGCTATGTGTGCCACCTGTGGCATGCCATCATTCTGCAACCCAACAAGACAGACACAGACTTCAGAGGATAATTAGAACTGCAGAAAAAATAATTGCTACCAACCTGCCTTCCATTGAGGACCTGTATACTGCACGAATCAAGAAGAGGGCCGTGAAAATATTTGCAGATCCCTCGCATCCTGGACATAAACTGTTTCAACTCCTACCCTCAAAACGATGCTATAGAGCACTGCACACCAGAACAACTAGACACAAGAACAGTTTTTTCCCAAAGGCCATCACTCTGCTAAACAAATAATTCCCTCAACACCGTCAGACTATTTACTGAATCTGCACTACTATTAATCTTCTCATAGTTCCCATCACCCATCTCTTTCCACTTATGACTGTATGACTATAACTTGTTTCTGGCAATCCTTATGATTTATATTGATATATTGATCATCAATTGTGTTGTAAATGTTGTACCTTGATGAACGTATCTTTTCTTTTATGTACACTGAGAGCATATGCACCAAGACAAATTCCTTGTGTGTCCAATCACACTTGGCCAATAAAAATTCTATTCTATTCTATTCTATTCTATTCTATTCTATTCTATTCTATTCTATTCTAAGAATTGGAATTGTTAGACAAATAAATAAATAAATAAATAAGACATGTGAGGTGAAATAATTTTCCGAGCCACGGTGGCGCAGTGGTTAGAGTACAGTACTGCAGGCTACTTCTGCTGTTTGCCAGCTGCCAACAGTTTGGCAGTTCACATCTCACCAGGCTCAAGCTTGACTCAGCCGTCCATCCTTCCGAGGTTTGTAAACTGAGGAGCCATATTGTTGGGGGCCAGAGGCTGACTCTGTAAACCGCTTAGAGAGGCCTATAAAGCACTGTGAAGCGGTATATAAGCGGTTCTTTCTGCGCCAACTCAGTAAGCTCAAACTGCCCAAGGAGCTGCTGATTCAGTTCTATAGAGGAATTATTGAGTCTGTCATTTGCACCTCTATAACTGTCTGGTTCGGTTCTGCAACCCAACAAGAAAAACACAGACTTCAGAGGATAATTAGAATTGCAGAAAAAATAATTGCTACCAACTTGCCTTCCATTGAGGACCTGTATACTGCACGAATCAAGAAGAGGGCCGTGAAAATATTTACAGACCCCTCGCATCCTGGACATAAACTGTTTTAACTCCTACCCTCAAAACGACGTTATAGGGCACTGCACACCAGAACAACTAGACACAAGGACAATTTTTCCCCAAATGCCATCACTCTGCTTAACAACTAATTCCCACAACATTGTCTAATAATTTACTGTATTACTATTGTTCTTCTCCTCCTTATTAGTATCTATCTCTTCCCACTTATTACTATAACCATGTCATTTATATCTCTCAATTTATATTGTTTTTATTTGTTTCCTAGTACGATTTGATAGCTTATCAAACCTTGACTATCACTAGTCAAGTGATCACTATCTTTTTATTCTTGATGAATGTATTTTATTCTCCTTATGTACGCTGAGAGCTTGTGCACCAAAGACAAATTCCTTGTGTGTCCAATCCCACTTGGCCAACAAAGAATCCTATTCTATTCTATTCTATTCTATTCTATTCTATTCTATTCTATTCTATTCTATTCTATTCTATTCTATTCTATTCTATTCTATTCTATTTATTCCAATCTCTGTTCTATTCTATTCTATTCTATTCTATTCTATTCTATTCTATTCTATTCTATTCTATTCTATTCTATTCTATATAAAATATAAAAATTAAACCGATCTAATGCCATAAAACAGGGTGTCAAATTCAAGGGCCGCTGACCAAATGTGGCCCACCAGGTGCTTAAATCTGGTCCATGGGACCACCCCGGAAACAGCAAAGGATCGGCCCGCGGTGCTTCTGCCAGCAAAACTGGCGCTTGGAAGGGCTGCATGCAGCCTTCCCGAGCTCTGTTTTCAGAGGGTTGCTGGAAGCCGGCAAAGCTGAGAAGGGAGTTCGGGAGCCCATTTTGCTGGCACAGTGCTCGGGACCCCACAGGTGCTCCTGTGACACGAGTGACATTGAGCTGGCCACACACCCCCTGGCCACACCCAACCTGCCCACCCCAAGGTCAAACTCAACCCTAATGCGGCCCTCAATGAAATTGAGTTTGAACCCCCTGCCATAGAATGTAGAATAATAGAGTCAGATGGAACCTCAGGGGTTCTTTTAGTCCAACCCCCGGCGTAAGCAGGAGACCCTACATCATTTTAGACAATTGGTTGCCCTGTCTCTTTGTTTTGAAAGCCTTCAATGGTAGAACTTCTGAAGGCAAGCTAATCCATCCATTAATTGCTCTCACCCTTAGGAAATGTCCCAATTACAATGACTAGAGAATTGAAATTTCAATGTCTGGACAGCCACCTGTCTGAAATGGTACAGGGCTGTGATGGTGAACCTATGGCACATTTCTGTGCACACGTGAGCCATAATCCTAGATCAGCTCCACTGCACATGCGCCCGCCCCTCCCGCCGGCCATCTGATTTTTGCATCTCTGCCGTGCATGTGGGAGATGCGCGAGCATGCCCATGCCGCCTTACCTCTCCCAGGAGTCTTCAAGCAGCCCATTCTGGATGCCAGGTAAGTACATGGCTTGCGCAGAGGCTCCGGGAGGGTGAAAAATGGGCCTACCGGAAGTCCAGAAACAGGCTGTTTCCAGCCTCCGGAGGCTTCAGGGAGGCCTGCTAGTCCCAAAACAGTGTGTGTGTGTGGGTCACGCATGCCTATGCAGTGGGGGCAGGGCAGGGCAGGAGAGCATTGTGCACACATTCGCAGGGGGGCGTTGCATTATGAGTGTCGCTTTTGGCACCTGAGGAAAAAAGGGGAAAAAAGCCATCACTGGTATAGGATCTCCTGCTTGAGCAGAGGTTTGGACTAGAAGACCTCCAAGGTCCCTTCCAGCTCTATCCTGATTGAAAACCTATCTTTGTCATCACTAGGAGTCAGAAATGACTTGATGACATCCATCCATCCATCCATCCATCCATCCATCCATCCATCCATCCAGTAGCACAATTAGTAGATCAAACCCCCCCACTGGTATTAAAATTAACCACTAAGACGTGACAGAATAGAGAAATCAAATTTAGCCAGATCCTTCTTCTCAATCAGTCTCATTGTTCTATAAATGTTATGTGTCTTTCGCTCTAGTACTATTATTATTATTTTAAAAAAAGAAAGAAAATGTCAGCTCATCCATACTAAATAACTCTTCGCTGGGTATACCTTATTAGCATACCTTCGATGTTTGAAAAAGGATGGGGCATCAGGGAAGGAAAATAATTATAATTAATAGGGTCCATTCTTCACAATGTTTGCATTTTTATCTAACTACCCCAGACAGAGGCAATGGGGTTTAAATCTGATTTATACCTTCTCGGATTACTTCTACAGCAACTAAAAAAATATATAAATAAATTACAGGAGACAGATCTTTTTAAAATATATATATATATATATATATACAGTATATCTTTCTATTGTCAAAGAGGCATCCCCCACCTCTCATTTTGGCCAAACATCTGAAGATTCCCGTTCAAAAGGAAGCATTCATTTTGAATATAATCTCCCTTTGACAGCTCATGCCAAAATATGTTGAAATACGTCCAAAGAATCTTTTAAAATTAGCAGCACAATGAACAGATATGCAATTGAAATCCGGCGTTATCCAGACTAGTGTGGGTAATTTAGAATTCTTCTTGATATCAGTTAATATCTGTGCAGATGAGAGCAAACTCAATTTTTTTCTGCTAGTTCAAGATGTAGTGGAAACAGAAGAATGAAAGAACCTCAGTCCGTCACCAGCCATCATTCTACTGAATGTCAGTTGTGTGTACAAGGAGTCCTTGACTTACGACCGTAATGGAGTCTGCCCATTTATAAGGCTTTTACATCCGTCTTTGGCAGCGACCTGCTCTAAAATTTTATCTTATTTTAATTTTTCGTTCTGGCCTGTGACCGTAAAGGAAGACTGACTGATTGCAGAAGCTGTTCAATGAATGCTCTATGGTCATAAAGCCAGTGGCATGCTTTTCAACTGAACACTGCCGTCGTTAAACGAATCAACTCTTTTCTGTGGGCGGTTTTGCTAAAACCTGGAAGCCAGTGCGATGTTTCGGCACAAATGCCACAAAATGCAGTCTGAATTAGAACAGAATGGGAAGGGAGTTTGAAGGTCTTCTAGTCCAGCCCTCTGCTCAAGCAAGAGATCCTATATCAGTGATTGCTAAACTTTTCCATACAGAGTGCCCAAAGCACGTACGTGCAAACGTGTGCGCGCCCCAATGCACATGCGGCCCTGGGCATATGCCCCACCCCCTGAATGCCAGCACCCCTGCATGAGTCCTGTTCTGTCTCCTTCCCCACTTTGGAGTAACGAGCTGGCCTTCAGCCAGTGGATTCACGGCTCTTATCAGTCCTGGCAGAGAAATCGCAGCTGTTTGCCAAAGTTCAAACAAATGACTCGCAGAGTAAGACTTCAGCTCTCTTTGAAATGGTTCAGCTAATCTTTTGCTCCCCTTGGAGTGCGAGCAGTCCCAAAGCTCCTTGTATATCCTGTGGGGTGGGGCTCCTGCCCCACTCTTCCCTTTGATGACGCTGCCTCTCTAATCTTCTGAAGCATGGGTTAATCTAAGCTTGATTATTATTATTATTATTATTATCAGATGGGTCTGAAGGCGTAGCCTGGGGAAGGGAGGAATCAGGGGATGACGGCCTCATTACGTCCTCCGACTGGCCTGGTTCTGGCTCCTGGAGCCGGGCCAAAGGCATCGGTGCTCCCGAGGTAAGCCTTACTGGCCCTTCCCCCTCACTCTCGGAGTCACTTTCAGGCATGGGGCCAGGTTCGGGGGCTGGAGTCACAACACGTCCCCTGCATGCGCCCCCCATGCATGTGCACGTACCCCTTGCACACCTCCTGCTTCCATGCATGCATGCACCTCCTGCACATGAGTGATAAAGACCCAAAAACCAGCTGGCCAGTGGGAGACACGTGTGCATGCACAGCAGAGTTGAGCTGGGGCAACGGCTTGTGTGCCATCAGAGAGGGTGCTGTGTGCCACCTCTGGCACCCGTGCCATAGGTTCTGTTCTGTTTCCCTTCCCCCAATACTCCCAGCAAAGAGTCCGTCAGAGGCCTTCCTTTTTTTTTTCCTTTTATTTACATAGATACATGTCCTGGCCACGTCTATCCACGGGCCTGCCAAGTTTCTGGAGATAACGAGGAAATTATAGATAAGGCCAGAATTACTCACGAATATATTCTTCCCTCCATGAATTAGCTCGCGCCAAATTCATTGCTTTGTCCAAGACAAAAAACCAGGAAGTCCCGCCTCCTATTTATAGTCTCTGCAGATGTCACTGCATGACAATTATGACTTGGCTTTGTCCCAACTCTTCCGCTGCTGCGCACGCCGATCAAGCCTTCGTAATCTTGCGTCCCTCCAAAACTGTTCTTGGGGCGTTGCCAAATCAGAAGAAGGCCCGGGAGAATCAGGCCTTGCCGGCCCCTCCCTTTGAGTGGGTGCCAGGGAGGGAGAGGGCTCAAGAGAAGCAGGGCTTGCCAGGTCTTCTCCCTCATTTTCTGAATCATCCGAGTCCAGGAGTCTGGGTCCAGGAACCTGGGTCACAACAGGTTCGCCATCATGATCCTATACCATTTCAGACGAGTGGCTGTCCAGTCTCTTCTTTAAAAAAAAAAACAACCCTCCAGTAATGGAGCACCCACAACTTCTGAAGGCAAGCATTGGTTAGAAGATTTTTTATTATTATTATTTGAATTTATATCCCGCCCTTCTCTAAAGACTCAGGGCGGCTTACACTGTGTTAAGCAATAGTCTTCATCCATTTGTATATTATATACAAAGTCAACTTTATTGCCCCCAACAATCTCTCTGGTGGCTCAGACTGGTAAGACAGTCTGTTATTAACACAGCTGCTTGCAATTACTGCAAATTCAAGTCCCACCAGGCCCAAGGTTGACTCAGCCTTCCATCCTTTATAAGGTAGGTAAAATGAGGACCCAGATTGTTGGGGGCAATGTTGACTTTGTATATTATATACAAATGGATGAAGACTATTGCTTGACATAGTGTAAGCCGCCCTGAGTCTTCGGAGAAGGGCGGGATATAAATGCAAAAAAAAAATAAAATCTAAATGCAAGCAGTTGTATTAATAGCAGACACACTTAATCTGCTGAGCCACCAGAGGCCCAAGTGCTCCAACAACACTTCCATCAACACTGTCAAACTATTTACTGAATCTGCACTACTATTAATCTTCTCATAGTTCCCATCACCAATCTCTTTCCATTTATGACTGTATGACTATAACTTGTTGCTGGCAATCCTTATGATTTATATTGATATATTGACCATCATTTGTGTTGTAAATGTTGTACCTTGATGAAGGTATCTTTTATTTTATGTACACCGAGAGCATATGCACCAAGACAAATTCCTTGTGTGTCCAATCACACCTGGCCAATAAAAAACCCTATTCTATTCTATTCTATTCTATTCTATTCTATTCTATTCTATTCTATTCTATTCTATTCTATTCTATTCTAACACATTGTCTCAAAACCAGAGCTATTCTTACTGGGGAATTCTACCAGAGAAAATCAGTAAAGAAAATATCTGTTTGATTATACATGTAATAACGGCAGCAAGAATTGTTTTTGCGCAAAATTGGAAAGCAGAAAAATACCCCTGGAAGGAGAAATTATTAGAAAAAAATTAGACTGTGCAGAAATGAATAGATTAACTTTGATGATTAAAGAAAGAAAGGATTCAGAATATTTTAAGATATGGGATAAATTCTACCATTGGTTAGAAAAAAGGTATAGATAAGCAGTGGATAATTATGTAAGAAAATGGTATAATTAGAATAGTGTATTTGTGGAAAAATGGTCATAGATTAAATTGAAGTGAAGAAAGAAGAAACAACAACAACAAGATGGAGATATGAAGAAAACATCGAGATGTCACACAGCAGGAATGACTGATGTACTAAATGTTCGTTCATTTATAAAATAAAAACTTAAAAAAAAAACTTCTGAAGGCTAGCTGCTCCACTGATTAATTGTCCTCACTGTTAGGAAGTTTCTCCTTAATTCTAGGTTGCTTCTCTCCTTCTCTCTCTCTTTTATCCATTCCTTCTTCTCCTGCCCTTTGGAGAATAATTTGATCCCCTTATTTTTGTGGCAGCCCCTCAAATACTGGAATACTGCTATCATGTCACCCCTAGTCCTTCTTTTCTCTAGACTGGCCAAAACCAAATCCTGCAATTGTTCTTCATAGGTTTTAGTTTCCAGGCCTTTAATCATCTTAGTTGCTCTTCTTAGTTGCTATCTCAATTTCCCTCTCTCTATCCCTCAGCTCCAGTTTGTTGTGACCCAGGCCCAAGTAGATAGTAATAGATGCACTTGGTCTAATTAGGCAAACTGCCATAGGCTTTTCTTGGCAAAAGTTAAAAGCAGAAGATGCCGACGAGAAATAAATGCAGCAAGACAAAGAGCCAGTCTATCAAACCTGGCCTCTCGGCTTTGCAACTGGCAAACTCAGCATGTTGTTTTCCGACAAAGAGCCCAAATACTGTTGCTGGTCTTATGGGAGGGGCCAATCATCTCTTGGCTCTACTCCCGAGTCGTCCTCTTTGCTTGAGCTGTTCTTGCCTTCTGGCAGCTCTTCTCATGCGTGCATTAGGAACAGGCTCCTCCTGTTCCTCTGCCTCACTATTGTCAGCCTCTGGAGGCTCCGGAGTCAGCACATCACTCCCAGATGGCCCTGGCCCCATCTCTGCCTCTGATGCAGAGCTCCTCATCCGGGCCTTCTCCAGCCTCCAGGACTGGCCCATGTTCTTCCTCAGCCTCATTGCTATCCGACTGCACTGCCAGCTCCGCAGGCTGCCGGCAGACCACAACGCAGTGTGGCAACACTGAAGTCTCAAAATGGCGCCAGTCAGGTCAGCTTCAGGGTTGACAGAAACGTTCGGAATCCAATCCACAAGCTCGAAGAATGAACCCTCATCCTACATCCTCATCCTACCCCCAAGCTACATATATTCACCATTTATCTGTCTTTGGATGAGCAAACAATATGCTGAGTTTGTCAGTTGCAAAGCCTAGAGGCCAGGTTTGAGACCTGAATGCCACGCAATAGGGTAAGCTCCCGTTCCTTGCTCCTGCTCCTGCCCACCTATTAGTTCAAAGGTATGCAAACATGAGTAGATTAATAGGTACCACTTCAGTGGGAAGGTAACAGTGTTCCGTGTACACATGCTGGCCACATTACCACTGAAAATATATTCGGACAATGTTAGCTCCCCCAGCCAAAAAATGGAGATGAACATTTTATGATAGAATTGGATGCAATTGGAACAGGGAAAGTTATTTTGCAAAAATAATAGACGAATCCACTGTATCTGAAATAGTTCAGATAAGGTGGTTTCTTTTAATTTTATCTCACTTTACAATATCCATAGTATTATCTCAGTTCCATCAAGGTACATCATTTGTGTAATGATGCCATTATGCAAATAATATACTTTTGGGTTTAATGGACTTTTGGGAATAACAGACACATTCTCTATCCAAATGGTCCATTAAAGCAAGATTTTTATCATATTAACAGCGTTACATGTGGCGTAGTCTGTCCGGATTTTTAAGTTGCAAGTTCTTGATTATTATCATTTTTTTATTTGTTGGATGTTGGAGGTGAGATATACAGTGGATTCAGAAAGTATTCAGACCTCCTTCACTTTTGTCAATTGTTTATGCTGGAATGTTATTATTTATTATTTATTTATTTATTTATTTACATTTATATCCCGCCCTTCTCCGAAGACTCAGGGCGACTTACAGGAGGACTTATGTTGGTCCTCCTCCTCCTCCTCCTCCTCCTCCTCCTCCTCCTCTTCCCTCCTCCCACCCTCCTCCTCCTCCTCCTCCTCCTCCTCCTCCTCCTCCTCCTCCTCCTCCTCCTCCTCCTCCTCCTCCTTCTTCTTCTTCTCCTTCTTCTTCTTCCCATCCTCATCTTCCTCATCTGTCAAACTTAAGTACTTGGACTATATCTCCCCTGATCCCTACTGCTCTAATAGAGAACCTGTTTATATGATATATTTTTTTTGTGAGTTGCACACCCAAGTACACCCCACACAGAAAAAAACCACACTTTTTCAGGTACCCATTTTTTTTTTTTTTGCATTTACATTTAGACCCATATTTATTGTTCACTCCCCCCCTCCCATTTTGGGCTTTGGGGGGGTTTTTTGGGTGGTGATGCTTCGCTTTGCTGCTTCGTTTTGTGGTATCAAGCAGTCAAGCAGTCAGGCAATTGCCAATACTCACCTCTTATGCTTTAATAGCATCAGTCCAAGATGCAAATGTAAATAGACCCACATATATTCTCAATAGGGAATGGCGTACCTCCAAGGGAATTGCTTTGAGTGACAAACCCCATGCATTTGGGAACAAAGTATTTTGTTATGTTTCCAACTGAAATGAGAGGCAATGCATACATTTTCATTTTGTATTTTTTTCCCTATTTTATTCTCTTGTTTTACTGGGAATGAGCGAATCAGTTTGATTGAATGATTAATTTATTGATTTTTATAGACACCCATCTATCCAGCAAAATAAATAACTTAGAATAACAGAGTTGGAAGGGACCTTGTAGGTCATATAGAATAGAATAGAATAGAATAGAATAGAATAGAATAGAATAGAATAGAATAGAATAGAATAGAATAGAATAGAATAATTTTATTGGCCAAGCATGATTGGACACACAAGGAGTTTGTCTTGGTGCATATGCTCTCAGTGTACATAAAAGAAAAGATACGTTCATCAAGAATCATAAGGTACAATACTTAATGATAGTCATAGGGTACAAATAAGCTATCAAATCATATTAGGAAACAGTCAATATAAATTGTAAGAATACCAGCAACAAAGTTACAGTCATACAGTCATAAGTGGGAGGAGATGGGTGATGGGAACGATGACAAGATTAATAGTAGTGCAGATTTAGTAAATAGTTTGACAGTGTTGAGGGAATTATTTGTTTAGCAGAGTGATGCCGTTTGGGAAAAAACTGTTCTTGTGTCTAGTTGTTCTGGTGTGCAGTGCTCTATAGCGTCGTTTTGAGGGCAGGAGTTGAAACAATTTATGTCCAGGATGTGAAGGGTCTGCAAATATTTTCACAGCCCTCTTTGGATGGATGTGGATGTGGTCCACACAGGAGGTCCACACAGGAGGTCCATACAGGTCCACACGAGGTCCACACAGGATGTCACTACCACACATCCACCCAGAAAACAGACCC
This sequence comes from Ahaetulla prasina, assembly GCF_028640845.1. Lineage (NCBI taxonomy): Eukaryota > Metazoa > Chordata > Lepidosauria > Squamata > Colubridae > Ahaetulla > Ahaetulla prasina. The sequence goes on along the minus strand of NC_080540.1, from coordinate 297,093,129 downwards.
AAACCCACACTGATCATGAAGCACGACCAAGGACCAGAAGCCAGACCGCAGCTGCAACATTAGCCATTTCAAACCCCTCCAATCCATACATGCAGCAGACTGACACCCACTATGAAGATGTAGCACGACCACGACCACGAAGCCAAACAACAACAATGCAGCTCATCAGCTCAAATCCCCCTGCAACTCAAACTAATCTGAGCACAACCAAGCCCCCACCCAAACAGGACACACTCCCAGCCAATAAGAGCACAAAACAACCCCCATCCAATCAGAGCACAGCCAAGCTCCCACCCAATCAGTTCAAACCCCCACTAGCAGTTAAAAGGAAGAAACAGATTGCTCCCAGAAGCACGAAGCTGAAGCCTGAAGATGACGAATGAGACTTCGTCGAAACGTTGCCAAGGCACTTCCAATTTTACGCGGGAGAAAACCCGAATAACAAAAGACCTACATATATATGTATGTATGTATGTATGTATGTATGTATGTATGTATGTATATATTCCCTACATTTATAGTTCCCTAAGTGTGCTCTTAGGAGGTTGGACAAGTAGACTTCGAAGGTTCCTCCCAACCTTCTATGTTCTATGGTTTTCTTCTAAAGATCTCTCCCCCTCCCTCCCTCCCTCCCTCCGTGGTGTTTAGAGACATACTAGCTGCAAATATGGACGAGTTTTAGAAGTGTTAATGCCTGTTGAGAGGCAAAGTATCTGCAGATTTATAAACACTCTTCTCATTGTCTCCACCAGATCTTTCTTCCAAACTGGCAGAAATAAAACTCTTTCGTTTCAATCATTTCTCATTCCGAATTTTCATTTTGCCAAAGCGTTACTCTTACGCTACGATTTCCATTCATTTTTCCCGTGGGAGATTGCTTTGTTGTAGTTTGGACGATTCAAAAAAAGATTCCCCCCCCCCTTTTACACACACCTACACACGCACCTAAACACACACAGGCGCATGGACCCGTTCTCAAGTTGGTGGTTGCTTTATTGCCTATAATAATAAACAAATGCTTACTTTTGCGAATATCCTCAGGGAAAATTCATTACAAAGAAAGAGAAAAAAGGGAAAGGAAAAAAAAAAAAACCTGCCAGGAATGAAAACGCCAAGAGAGAAATGGTTATTACTACTTTGCGTTTTTGGGCCATATAATATGCAGAATTTAATTTGTCTGCATAACAGTATACACACACACACACACGCACACACACACACACACACACACACACAGAAGGCCACACAAACGCACACACAAATGCAGAAACTCAGAGGGAGAACTCAAAAGCTGCTCTCATTTGTAACAATATTTCAATTATTATTGTTAGAATTATTTTATTGAAGTGGTTTAGCTTTCGTAACCTGGCCTTTCCTTCCTTCCTTCCTTCCTTTCTTTTTTCTTTCTTTTTTCTCCCTCCCTCCCTCCCTCCCTCCCTCCCTCCCTCCCTCCCCTCCTTTCTTTCTTTCTTTTTTCTTTTCCTTTTTCTTTTTTCTTCTTTCCTTCTTTCTCTTTCCCTCCCTCCCTTCCTCCTTCCTTCTCTTTCTTTCTTTTTCCTTCCTTTCTGACTCCCTTCCTTCTTTTTCTTTCTTTTTTCTTCCTCCCTCCCTCCCTCCCTCCCTCCCTTCCCTTCTTTCTTTCTTTCTTTCTTTCTTTTTTATTTGCATTTATATCCTGCCCTTCTCCGAAGACTCAGGGCGGCTTACACTATGTTAGCAATAGTCTTCATCCTATTTGTATATTTATACAAAGTCAACTTATTGCCCCCAACAATCTGGGTCCTCATTTTACCTACCTTATAAAGGATGGAAGGCTGAGTCAACCTTGGGCCTGGTGGGACTTGAACCTGCAGTAATTGCAAGCAGCTGTGTTAATAACAGACTGCATTAGCCTGTTGAGCCACCAGAGGCCCTTTCTTTCTTTCTTTCTTTCTTTCTTTCTTTCTTTCTTTCTTTCTTTCTTTCTTTCTTTCTTCTTCCCTTCCTTTCTTCCTTCCTTCTTTCTCTTTCTTTTCCTTCCTTCCTTCCTTCCTTCCTTCCTTCCTTCCTTCCTTCCTGACTCCCATTGAGAACTGGTTAGGAAAAGTGCAAGGGAAGAATTTGAATAAATAAATAAATAAATAAATAAATAAATAAATGCATATATACATACATACATATATACATACATACATACATACATACATACATACGACATTGACTCAAATGAAGAATCTGTGGTTTATTCAAGGTTTGGGAGTTAAAACCAGAGAAGAGCAGTGATGCAGCTTGTGTGATGATAGAGGGAATACAAGAGGAACTCATCAAATTTGCAGGTGATAGTAAGCTGGCAGGAAGAGCCAACACCCTGCCTAGATGATAGGCTCAAGATCCAGATGGATCTTGGCAAACTTAAGCATTGGGCTTTACCTAACAAAATGAAATTCAATGTAGAGAAAAGTACAGTCTTACAGTCCTGACCTCCGGACCTTTCGCCGCGAGCTTAAGACCTATTTATTTGTCCGCGCGGGACTGGCATAGAATTTTTAGATGTTTTATGGGTTTTAATTCTTAATTAGTTTTTTGGGTTTTAAAATGTATTTTAAATTTGGGCCAAATTTAATAAGTTTTTAAACTATTGTTTTATTTGTATTGTGTGTTTTGATTGTTGTTTTTATATGGCTGTTCACCGCCCTGAGTCCTTCGGGAGAAGGGCGGTATAAAAATTAAAATATTATTATTATTATTATTATTATTATTATTATTATTATTATTATTATTATTATTATTATTATTATTATTATTATTATTATTATTATTATTATTATTATTATTATCCATCCATCCATCCATCCATCCATCCATCCATCCATCCATCCATCTTCTATCTGTCTGTCTATCTGTCTGTATCTATCTATCTATCTATCTATCTATCTATCTATCTATCTATCTATCTATCTACTTAAACCATCTCTCTTTATCATTATCTCTCTCTCTCTCATCCATCCATCATCTATCTATCTATCTATCTATCTATCTATCTATCTATCTATCTATCTATCTATCTATCTATCTATCATCTACTTAAACCATCTCTCTCTTTATCATTATCTCTCTTTCTCTCTCATCCATCCATCCATCTACTATCTATCTATCTATCTATCTATCTATCTATCTATCTATCTATCTATCCATCATCTATCATCTATTTAAACCATCTCTTTCTTTATCATTATCTCTCTCTCTCTATCTTTCATAATCCATCCATCTTCTATCTATCTATCTATCTATCTATCTATCTATCTATCTATCTATCTATCTATTTAAACCATTTCTTTCTTTATCATTATCTCTCTCTCTCATCCATCCATCTTCTATCTATCTATCTATCTATCTATCTATCTATCTATCTATCTATCTATCTATCTATCTATCTATCTATCATCTATCATCTATTCACCCATCATCTTCTTCTCTCTCTCTCTTATTCTATATCTATCATCGATTTATCTATTTCATCGTACCTCTCTGTTATTCAAGATCTATCTTCCATCCATCCATCCACCCATCCACATCATTTCTATACTATTTTTTATGCCACTCTTCTAGAGGTAGCAAGTTTGAGAATGCAGTGGACATAGATAGGAGGTATCACAGAATTGTCCGGGATGCGGTGGGAGTAGGATGAGTGTTAAAAAAAATTAAGATAGCATCTCCAGCTGCAGGGAATTACTCATTTACATGTGTGGACCTGTGTCTTTGTTTACACACATACACACATACACACACACACACACACACACACACACACACACGGGGGCCAGGATTTTGTCATGTTCTAAATCAAAAAGAAGGGCAGGAGATGGAAAGGTTCCGAATTGTTATTTGGCGATTGAAGGACAAATCATTATGACTTGGCTGTTATTGAAATCGTAAAATTTCTACATGACAATGCATAGAAAATTGGAAGCAGAGGGAGAAGCAACCTATAAACTTTGGCTGTCATTAAATTGCAAAGATTTTACAATAACACCGGATGGACTATTCATGTTTCATCTCCCACCCCTTCTTTCCTATTTTCATTCTTAATTGCCTTTTTATTGTGTATATGTATTTCCTGTCACTCAGGGAAACTTGTCATAAAAGGTGGCATCAGGAGAAAAGGGGTATTGATCAGGTGATAAGCAAAAGAGTCGAGACAAAACAAAACAAAATTTCCTAATAAACTTGTGGGTTATAGGAAGGGCTGAGCAATTTCCTTCCTTTTCCTTTGTATTTGTATTGGCTAAAACTTTTGCTGCTGTCCAGCCAGGTTTTCTTACAGCATCTTGGACTGATAATGTCCCTTTCATTTTTAGTAAACCCCGTGTAGAAATATTTAATTGTGATTGTAATTAATTGGATTTTAATCAGAGTAAATGAAATAAATTTTGTGGAAGATCCTTCCTTCCTTCCTTCCTTCCTTCCTTCCTTCCTTCCTTCCTTCCTTCCTTCCTTCCTTCCTTCCTTCCTTCCTTCCTTCCTTCCTTCTTTCTGTAGGAAGTTAGCACCCACCCCCCCTCCTAGAAGAATGAAATATTTTAGAAAATATTAAAAAGGCAGAATATATTTCCCTGGATGAGAAATGGAGAAACGTGTTTTAAGGACAAAGCAGCTCCCTGCAGCTTCCTGCCTCCCCCACCTTTGTCAATGGGTCAGAGACAGAAACTCATTCCCCCCACCTTTGTCAATGGGACCATCATCTGCAACACAATAGAACCCATCTAGCAACAGAAACTCACCACATGACACCTGGGAAGATTACATCAGCCAGCAAGGCTAGCTAAGAACCCCACCCCCTGGGAGTCTGACAGCCAATCAGGGTACTCTTCTTGTGCCCCAGGAAATTCAAAGCTCAGAGAAAGCATAAAGCCAGGGAGTGCACAGGATCTCAGCCCTTTTCTGTTCAGGATCTCAAGCCATGTGATCCTGGCCACCATTAAACCATCTTTCCAAGCAGCCTCCATGTTTCCAGTGTCTTTGTCCCCACTTGGAACTGAACCCAGATGGATATTTCTTCCAACACTTCCTTCCTTCCTTCCTTCCTTCCTTCCTTCCTTCCTTCCTTCCTTCCTTCCTTCCTTCCTTCCTTCCTTCCTTCCTTCCTTCCTTCCTTCAGTTTAGCAAAAGTTTGCTGACCAGATACAAATCTCCAGAGCCTTTTCAAGGAGTTATATTGAAACTCATAAACATTGGTGAGTAACCTACACTGGTAAATAATTTCCAACCGAACATGTTGTGTATATGAAAATGGCATTTGACTCCATCCGAAAGACACATCTTAATATGGGAGGCAATTAAATGCACACAGAGAAACAAACATTTTCTTCACATTATCTCTGAGCAGCAACTGGTAATGAATTGAACGAAGAAATCTGCGTGGGAGGGAATTGTCCTTTCAACATCCTAGGAAGAGCAATTAATCTCTCAGGATTTCACATTCAAGTTTGCCCCAAAATTCTCTTTTTCGCTAATCCATATTAAATCCAAATGTGGAAAGTTCATATTTTCCAAAATGGTGGTCCAAGGTCTCAACAGAGATGAGAGACGGAGGAAATCTTTCACACACGGTAGCAATTATTATTTTATTTTATGTCATGACAAATCACAAGAGAAATCCCCACAAGAGGCAGAGATTGGGTCAGAGTTGGTGGGAACCAGGGGTGAAATGTTCCCGGTTCGGACCAGTTCGGCCAATCTGGTAGCGATGGCGGCTGCTGGTTCGGAGGACCGGTAGCAAAAATCCCTGGCCCTGCCTCCCCCGCTTCTGCTGAGCCGCACTATCAGCAAAGTGGTTTTTTTTTTTACTTTTAAAAGTTTTTCTTCAGCCGAAACATGCCTTTAAAAGTAAAAAAAAACAACCTCTGATGATCGCGGGGCTGAGCAGAGATCATCAAAACCCTTTAAAAGTTTTTTTAAAAATCCCTCTTCAGCCGAAGGGGAAAAAAATAAAAAAGAAAAAAAATAGGTTTTAAAAGCCTCCTCTGGCGATCCCAGAGGAGTTTCCTGATCCTCACAGGCTTTTAAACTCACTTTTTAACAGCCCCCACTTACAAGAGGCCCCACCCATGCCCAGCCAATTCCCCCTCCTCACTTACCTATAATTACTGCTCCTTTCGGCAAGGGCATGCTTTTTCTTCAGCTACTGAAGAAAAAAAAAAGCTTGCTTTGACTTCCTGCTTTGCTGAATGAGGAACTGTGGGAGTAGAAGTCCACAAACTAAGTTACTAAGGTTGAAGACCCCTGTTCTAAAAAAATAAATAAAAATAATAAAATAAAATATTTGTGCAGCTTTCTGAGATTTGGTGTGTTTCTGTAGTGTTTCACTCTAACTACACAAACACACACAATCTCACAAAGCTGTATGTGGCATTGTGTGTGTGTGTGTGTGTGTGTGTGTGTGTGTGTGAGTTGTGTTGTGTTGTGTGTGTGTAAAGTGTGAAAGTGTGAGGTTCCTGCTTGTTGCAGGGGCCATTTTGGGTGAAGTGCAGCTGCTTTTACATTGTGTGTGAGTCAGTTGTATTGCATTGTGTGCCTACCGTCCCTGTCCTACTGTTCCCAATTATTCGTATCCATTTCATGTATTCATAATCATCTTTAGAATAGAATAGAATAGAATAGAATAGAATAGAATAGAATAGAATAGAATAGAATAGAATTTTATTGGCCAAGTGTGATTGGACACACAAGGAATTTGTCTTGGTGCATATGCTCTCAGTGTACATAAAAGAAAAGATACGTTCATCAAGGTACAACATTTACAACACAATTGATGGTCAATATATCAATATAAATCATAAGGGTTGTCAGCAACAAGTTATAGTCATACAGTCATAAGTGGAAAGAGATTGGTGATGGGAACTATGAAACGATTAATAGTAGTGCAGATTCAGTAAATAGTCTGACAATGTTGAGGGAATTATTTGTTTAGCAGAGTGATGGCTTTCGGGAAAAAACTGTTCTTGTGTCTAGTTGTTCTGGTGTGCAGTGCTCTATAGCGGCGTTTTGAGGGTAGGAGTTGAAACAGTTTATGTCCAGGATGCGAGGGATCTGCAAATATTTTCACGGCCCTCTTCTTGATTCGTGCAGTATACAGGTCCTCAATGGAAGGCAGGTTGGTAGCAATTATTTTTTCTGCAGTTCTAATTATCCTCTGAAGTCTGTGTCTTTCTTGTTGGGTTGCAGAACCGAACCAGACAGTTATAGAGGTGCAAATGACAGACTCAATAATTCCTCTGTAGAATTGGATCAGCAGCTCCTTGGGCAGTTTGAGCTTACTGAGTTGGCGCAGAAAGAACATTCTTTGCTGTCCTTTTTTAATGATGTTTTATTTTTTTATTCTTTATCTGTTATCCAATACATGCTTGAAAAATAAATAAATAAATAAATAACATTGCCGTTCTGATGCAGATGGCTTGCTGAATCCTGCGATGTTGTTGCTATGCTTGCTGATTTAGTGCTTGGTGTTACCACCTTTGATTTTTTTTTTTTGTTGTACCTTGATGAAAGTATCTTTTCTTTTATGTACACTGAGAGCATATGCACCAAGACAAATTCCTTGTGTGTCCAATCACACTTGGCCAATAAAAAATTCTATTCTATTCTATTCTATTTTTCCAAGTTCAACCAACCATCATCAATCATACCATCATCACTAGATGATGAAATAGAGCCTTCTGGCAAGTTTCTCCAAGGACCAAAGTGCCCCTTGAAGTTTTGATGTCCACCGTTGCTCTTTTTTCGTTATCTCTCTCACCTTCATATCTAAGAAAGAATGAGTGTTAGAAGAAGCCTCCAGGGTAGTTGTACAGTATGATTTAAGGTCAGGTAGCGTGTGATTTAAGAACGAGTTAGCTGTACATTAAGTTATACCAAGCTGATAACAAGATGGATTTGGAAAGTGATGAGAAATGACAGAGAACACATGTACTTGAAAGCGGATGACAGCAAATTGAAAACATTACTGTAACTTATTAAAGATTGATTTTTTTTTCCTCCAGACACTCCTTGCTATTGTTTGACAAAAACAAATGTTAATGGTAACACAAATAGAAACACCCTAAAGGGATCCGAGTCTCAAAGTTGAGAATGGAAGATGTCAATGTAGCATCATTTGATCAGTGTGGGTCACTGATGGCTTGGGTGACCTTGAACCAACATTCGCAAGCCCTAGAAGATGCACCTTGAATTTGTCAATTTGCGGCCTCCTCCACAAATCAAATTATTAGCTTCCAGTTTTAACAAGTGCTCTCGAATTAAGAAATGACACATTTTTGCAACCGGCAATTCAACCACTGATATTCAAAAATGTCACCGGGTTAATAAGGGGCACATCTTCAATTTGGCCAGACTCCCTTTTAGTAGCCTTAGAAACTGATAATGCTCTGCAAAATAGAACTCTTGTGATTCCAATATTGACAATGTCTATGCGTTACAGTTATTGATTTCAGGTGTCTTCAATCAAGCATTTCAAAATCTATGGAACTTTGCTCATTTCATCCATGATAGTGTTTCACCTTAATAAAAACAACAGAGTTGGAAGGACTTTAGAGGTCTTCAAGTCCAACCCCCTGCTCAAGCAGGAGATCATCTTCCATTTCAGACAAAGGGCTGTTCAATCTCTCCTTAAAAACCTCCAGTTTTGGAGACCTCACAACTTCTGGAGGCAAGTTGTTCCACTGACTAATTGTTCTAATTGTCAGGAAATTTCTCCTTGTTTCTAGGTTAGTTAGAAACTAATCCTTGATTAGTTTCCATCCGTTGCTTCTTGTCTTGCCCTCAGGTGCTTTGTAGAATTGGCTGATCCCCTCTTCTTTGTGGCAGCCCCTTAGAAATTGGGAGGTTGTTATCATGTCACTTCCTAGTCCTTCTTTTCATCAAAGTTGTTGTTGTTAGTTGCGAAGTTGTGTCCGACCCATCACAACCCCATGGACAATGTTCCTCCAGGTCTTCCTGTCCTCTACCATCCACTGGAATTCATTTAAGCTCACACCAACTGCTTCAGTGACTCCATCCAGCCATCTCGTTCTCTGCCGTCCCCTTCTTTTTTTGCCTTCAATCTTTCCCAGCATTAGGTTCTTCTCCAGTGAGTCCTTCTTTCTCATTAGGTGGCCAAAGTATTTCAGTTTCAACTTCAGGATCTGGCCTTCTAAAGAGCAGTCAGGGTTGATCTCCTCTAGGACTGAGCGGTTGGATGGCCTTGCAGTCCAAGGGACTCGCAAGAGTCTTCTCCTACTGTCTGTGGGGTTTTCATGCAAAGATACTGGAGTGGGTTGTTATTTCCTTCTCCAGTGGATCACATTTTGTCAGAGCTCTCTGCTATGACCTGTCCATCTTGGGTGGCTCTGCACGGCATAGCTCATAGCTTCATTGAGCTACACAAGCCCCTTTGCCACAATAAGGCAGTAATCCATGAAAGGGTTCATCAAAGTAGACATACCCAATTCTTGCAAGGGTTCTTTCTATGTTTTAGCTTCCTGTCCCCCAAGTCCAAAGACTTTACAAAGCCCACTTTCCGTTTACTTTGCAAAATAAATTCAAGGTAGTTCAATATCTCCCATCCAACTTAGTATTAATAGAGAAAAATACGCTTGCTTCTGGTTTAGATTCCAGACCTAAAGAATACTCAACATAGAGTACATCCAATGATATCCTTGTTGATGCCTCACCAGTATTTGCAGTTTCTGAGCTTCAAAACCATCAATCTGGCACTATGGGTCACACCACCCCTGACAGTTCTATACTCCCCATAACTATTTTATATTTTGAAGGGCCATAAAGCACTCTCAATAATTTATTTCATCATATATCCAGAACTGGGAATGCTCAGATAGGAGAACACTATATTCATTAAAAGGTTTGGTGACCTCTCCACCATCAAAATGCCTTAAATCTTCTGACATGTTGGTTTCTCACCCCAAATTATCAGGAGGTATAAGGGGAAAGAGGGGGACGAAACCCCACCCAAGGTCTTGCCAGATTTCTTTTGTGAAATGTTGTTCACTGTTGATCCGAGATGCCAGCATGCTTGTGAGAGGATGTTCACTGATATTAAATGAAATTCATATAAATACATTTAGAATGGCCAAAACCTGGAATTACCGTATTTTTTGGAGTATAAAACGCACCTTTTTCTCTCAAAAAAGAGGGTGAAAATCTGGGTGTGTCTTATACTCCAGATGTAGCCCCGCCAACTTCTCAAACGAAGGTTTCAGAGGCTGAAAAAAGCATCAGAAACGAAGCTTCAGAAAAGAAGCTTCAGAAAAAAAGCCTCCAAACAGAGCTTCAGAGGCTTTTTTTTCCAAAGCTGTTTCAGACGCAGGAAAAAAAAGTTTTTTTCTGAAACAGAGTTTCAGAAGTTTCAGAGGCAGAAAAAAAAAGCAAGGCACAGAGCCCACAACCAATTGCTAAAATTCACCTCTGGAAAGAACTGATTGGGGGATATTCCAGGAAGCCGATCCACCTGCCAATCAGCTTTTTTCTTATTTTCCTTCCCAAAAACTAAGCTGTGTCTTATACTCCAAAAAATGCGGTAGTTTGGGCCATTCTAAATGAATTTTGGGGACGCGGTGGCTCAGGGGCTAGGACTTTGAGCTTGTCGATCGAAAGGTCGGCAGCTCGGCGGTTCGAATCCCTAGTGCTGCCGTGTAACGGGGTGATCTCCCGTTGATTGTCCCAGCTCCTGCCAATCTAGCAGTTTCGAAAGCACGTAAAAATGCAAGTAGAAAAAATAGGGACCACCTTGGTGGGAAGGTAACAGCGTTCCGTGCGCCTTTGGCGTAGAGTCATGCCGGCCACATGACCATGGAGACGTCTTCGGACAGCACTGGCTTTTCAGCTTTGAAACGGAGATGAGCACTTCCCCCCTAGAGTCGGCAATGATTAGCACGTATGTGCGAGGGGAACCTTTACCTTTACCTTTAAATGAATTTATATTAATTTCATTTGGGTGAAAGCAATGGATGGTATGTTATCTGCAGCACGGTTGCTATTTCTATTTTAATATATTGCACACACAACCTTCCATGAAAAGGAAGAATGCTGAGAACTGGAAACTTTATTGAGTTTAATGAGCAATTCGTGGATTACAGAATTACAGGGAGGAAGATGGATTGCATTAAAAGCCATTTCAGTTAACCAATGTATACCCATTGTTGTGACTCCAGCCCCCGAACCTGGCCCCATGCCCGAAAGTGACTCCGAGAGTGAGGGGAAGGGCCGGTAAGGCTTACCTTGGGAGCACCGATGTCTTTGGCCCGGCTCCAGGAGCCAGAACCAGACCAGTCGGAAGACGTAATGATTCCTCCCTGCCTCAGGCTATGCCTTCAGATCCAGCTGATAATAATAATCACGCTTGGCTTGACCTGTGCTTCAGAAGATTAGAGAGGCAACATCATCAAAGGGAAGGGTGGGGCAGGAGCCCCACCCCACAGGATATATAAAGAGCTTTGGGACTGCTCTCACTCCACGGGAAGCAAAAGTTTAGCTGATCCGTTCAAAAAAAGGGCTGAAAGTCTTGCTACCTGAGTCATTTGTTTGAACTTTGGCAAGCAGCTGCGATTTCTCTGCCAGGACTGATAAAAGCCATGAATCCACTGGCTGAAGGCCAGCTCGTTACTCCGAGGTGGGGAAGGAGACAGAACACCCATCTTACAAGTGGAAGGGGATTGTCGTGTCCCACACCTCCGCTGACGGCCGGGTCAGGGAAATCCGAATCAGGTGTGCCTCTGCAGCTCTGCCAAAGTCCTAGCAAAGTCCTCAAGGCAGGCAGGAGACCAGAAAGTGACTTCAGCAAGATATGTTTAGACTTTGCCTGATTCAGAGAATGCCAGAAAGCAGATCCTTTATATAGGCCATGGGGTGTGGCTCCATGATTCAGCACTTATCCTCCCTTCCTTCTGTTGCCTCCGCCTATCAAGTCTTCTGACGCGAGGGTCACTCCAGTCGACAGCTGTTGGTAATAAACCTTCCTCAGGCTCACATGCTGTGGAGGAGGGGGAGGGGTCTAGTTGCTCCATTTGCCTGGGCATGGAGCCAGAGCTGGGGGCTGGAGGTATTTCTTCCTCTTCAGCCTGTCTGGGCATGGAGCCAGGGCTGGGGCCGGGAGGCATACTAGACTATTCCTCCGTGTTCGGAAGCAGATAAGAAGACCCCGGCTGAGGTGAGATTGGACGAGACACAACAGCGATAATTCAGAGAGTCTCAGCTTGCAACCATTCCTTTAGCCATTGTTTGAAATTACAACAGCAATGGAATAAGTGATTTATGACCGTTTTTCACACTTACAGCAGTTGCAGCATCCCCAGACTCACGTGATCAAATTTCAGACCCCTTGGCAACTGGTTCACATATATGACGGTTGCAGTGTCCCAGAGTTATGTGATCCCCTTTTGTAGCTGTGATGACCCTGGGGCATGGTACAAAAGCAACACAGCCAAAGAACAGGTCTAATTCCCCTTTATTGTTCCAACTTTGTCCCAAACCTCCCCATGTTCCCTACAAATCCTGGAGCCAAGTTCTCACATGGACCTTCATCAGCCTCTGTGTTCTGTTTCCCTCCCCCAATACTCCCAAGAAAGAGTCCATCAAAGGCCTCCTCTTCTTCTTTATTTACATAGATAAATGTCCTGGCCACGTCTACCCACGGGCCTGCCAAGTTTCTGGAGATAACGAGGAAATTATAGATAAGGCCAGAATTACTCACGAATATATTCTTCCCTCCATTGATACAGTTTGCCCGCGCAAATTCATTGCTTTGTCCAAGACAAAAAACCAGGAAGTCCCGCCTCCTATTTATAGTCTCTGCAGATGTCACTGCATGACCATCATTCCCTGGCCTTATCCCAACGCTGCTTCTGCTGCGCGCGCCGGTCACATCTGCACAGTCTTGCATCACTCCAAAACTGTTCCTGGGGCGTTGCCAAATCAGAAGAAGGCTCGAGAGAATCAGGCCTTGCCGGCCCCTCCTCCTCCCTTTGAGTGGGTGCCAGGGAGGGAGAGGGCCCAAAAGAAGCAGGGCTTGCCAGGTCTTCTCCCTCACTTTCTGAATCATCCGAGTCCAGGAGTCCGGGTCCAGGAACCTGGGTCACAACACTCTGGCTGCGAGTAGTCCAGTAAGCCAGGTTAGCCACGGTAACCAGAGCAAGAAATTCAGCGAAGCAGGCAAACCGGGGAAGCCCCACAAGACAGAGCACAATAATCTCCAGGCATTGGCAAGTGCACACGAAGCTCCACAGATTCAACACTTGTTACTGACAAATGCCCCTCCCACCAGCACCTCCCTATATCTCAGTCCCCGGGTTTGCCTTGTGAAGGGGGAAGGGCACTCTCCTCCCTCATAGTGTCATGTCCCACTCCCCTTCTGACGACCGAGTCTAGGAAGTCCGTATCAAACGTGGCAACGAAGCCTCTGCAGCTTGTCAAAGTCCTTTGAGGTTTATCAGGGCAGGCAGGAGTCCAAGTTGTGACTTCAGCAATAGAGTCCAATAGCAGCAAACTAGATGAGACTTTGCTTGACTCAAGGTTGGAATGTCAAAAGCAGGTCCTTTATATAGCCTGTGGGGTGTGGCTCCTTGACTCAGCATTTATCCAGGCCTGCCCCTCCCTTCCTTCTGCTGGTGTCACCTCTCAGATCTCTGGAAGCGAGGATCCTCCCACTTTGAATTGTCTTCTGCTGTTTGGGAGGGGTCAGAAGGCATAGGCCCGAGTAATTCCAATCCATGGCTGACTTCCTCTGATGGCTGAGCCAAAGGAAATGTTCTGTTTCCCTCCCCCCAATACTCCCAGCAAAGAGTCAGTCAGAGGCCTCCTTTTCTCCTTTTATTTACATAGATAGATGTCCTGGCCACGTCTACCCACGGGCCTGCCAAGTTTCTGGAGATAACGAGGAAATTATAGATAAGGCCAGAATTACTCACGAATATATTCTTCCCTCCATTGATACAGTTTGCCCGCACAAATTCATTGCTTTGTCCAAGACAAAAAACCAGGAAGTCCCGCCTGCTATTTATAGTCTCTGCAGATGTCACTGCATGACAATTATTACTTGGCTTTATCCCAACGCTGCTTCTGCTGCGCGCGCCGGTCACGTCTGCGCAGTCTTGCATCACTCCAAAACTGTTCTTGGGGCGTTGCCAAATCAGAAGAAGGCTCGAGAGAATCAGGCCTTGCCGGCCCCTCCTCCTCCCTTTGAGTGGGTGCCAGGGAGGGAGAGGGCTCAAGAGAAGCAGGGCTTGCCAGGTGTTCTCCCTCACTTTCTGAATCATCCGAGTCTAGGAGTCTGGGTCCAGGAACCTGGGTCACAACAGGAACACACACCGTATGAGTGAGGTTTGTTTGTTCATTCCTGGAATCCTGTCCGGGCATGGGGACAGGTCCGGGGGCTGGAGGCATGACAGGCCATTCATCTTCATTATCAGACTTGGAGTCTGATAACAGGCCCGGGTTTAGACGGGAGGGGCCCGGCTAAGGAGAGGAGGGAGGACGAGGCACAACACATAGACAGCTCACTCTGTGTTGGTCTTGCCTTCTCTCTTCTCTCCATGCTTTAGGATCAGGAAGGGGTGATCCTGTTGTGGCCCGCCAGCAGCCTGCGGAACTGGCAACAGAGTCAGACAGTGAGGAGGTTGGGAAGAAACATGGGCCAGTCCTGGAGTCTGGGGAAGGCTCGGACCAGGGCTCTGTGTTGGAGGCAGAGAGGGGGCCAAGGCCATCTGGGAGTTATGTGCTGACTCTGGGGCCTCCAGAGTTGGATATCAGCAAGGCAGAGGAACAATGGGAGCCTGTTCCTAATGCACACAAGCACAGAGCTGCCAGAAGGCAAGAACAGTTAAGACAAAAGAGACTCTCTGTGGTCATGTGGCTGGCATGATTAAACACCAAAGGTGCATGGAACGCTGTTACCTTCCCACCAAAGGTGGTCCCTATTTTTCTACTTGCATTTTTTATGTGCTTTCAAACTGCTAGGTTGGCAGAAGCTAGGACAAGTAATAGGAGCTCACCCCGTTACACGGCAGCACTAGGGATTCGAACCGCTGAACTGCCAACCTTTCAATTGACAAGCTCAGCATCTTAGCCACTCAGCCACCATGTCCCTTGGATTTTAACTACCTAACAGCAATTATAAATTGAATGGAATTTCCAGATTTCAGTTTTTAATTTCATTGCTTAAGATCACCCGACTTGATCTGACTCTAGGTTTTCTCCTACCTGAGAATTGGTTTCTGCATGGAGACTCTCCTATGAAGTTCTGAAATATTGTTATTGTTTTCAGAGGTCCCAGGAAGTAATAAGAAATGTTCCCTGTTGTATCAAAAGTCTGTCATTAATCAGCATAACTAATGAAGACATGAGGCTATTTCTATGCTAATGCAATTGTATTATTAAACTGCAAAACACGTTCTAGGTAAAGGAAGAGATTTTACGTTGAGAATTAATATGTCTCAAGTATATTATTTTCACCTCTAGGGAAGAATCTCTTCAGGTCCCAAAAATTGCAGAGAAAGAATATTCCAATAGAAGAGAGGCTCTGTAGTTCGGGGTTGAACTGTGGGGTCCTTGGAGGTCTCTGAGATTGGTTGTTGAATTTGCAGAGATTTTGTTTCCCAACTATGTAACACCATCAGTACTTGAAGGGAGTGGGGAGAGGAAGAAGGAGAGGAGGAGGAGGAGGAGGAGGATGGGGAGGAGGAGGAGGAGGATGGGGAGGAGGAGGACGAGGACGAGGAGGAGGAGGAGAAGAAGAAGAAGAAGAAGAAGAAGAAGAAGAAGAAGAAGAAGAAGAAGAAGAAGAAGAAGAAGAAGAAGAAGAAGAACTACTACTACTACTACTACTACTACTACTACTACTACTACTACTTCCTTAAGCTTGGTTGTTTACTTGAAGATATATGGTTACCATACTGGCCAATAGCATCGGCATACACTATGGAAGCAATCAAGAGTCTGCAAGCAATCATCTGCAAGCAAACAATCAAACTGAGGCCTTGGAGGCCTTCTAGCCAACTTCTGCCAAAAGCAGGAGACCTTTTTGGTTATCCAATCTTTTCTTAAAGATGTCTAGTGATGGAGTACCCCCAACTCTGGGAGAGAAGCTGTTCCATTGATTAATTGTTCTCACTATCCAAAAATTTCTCCTTAGTTCTGGATTGGTTCTTTCACTGATTAGTTTCCATCCATTGCTTCTTGTTCTGCCCTCTGGTGCTGTGGAGAATAAAATGACCCACTCTTCTCTGTTACAGCCCCTCAAGTACTGGAAGACTGCTATCATATCACTCCTAATCTTCTCTTTTTTAGGCTACCTAGTTCGCTTAACTCGTCATCATACTTTTTTACCTCTTCGTTGATCTTCTCTGCACTCTTTCTAGGGCAGGGGTCTCCAACCCTGGACCCTTTAAGACTTGTGGACTTCAACTCCCAGAGTTCCTCAGCCAGCTTTGGTCTTAAAGGGTTAAAGGGACCAAGGTTGGAGACCCCTGTTCTAGGGCATTTCTTAACTTCTCTGGATCTATCCACTGGTGTAATTGTACAGAAATGAGAAGAACATTGTGTAAGTTGCAGTTCCTCACAAGTAAGTTTTTTTTCCACCTGTCTTGAGGATGCAAGAGGCTGTGAGCAAACTGTTCTGATGAATGAGGACAAATATACTTGTCCCAGGATAAGGTTGCAGGATCCAATCTGGGTCAGTCACTGGGACCAGAAGTTAGTCTTCTGAGCTTTTCTAGTGGAGCCCATCCTCAAGGAACTTCTCTCTAGCAGATTGTATGCTTTGGGATATTCTGCGTGCCTGGTTTTGTGTGTGTACCACCAGCTTATCAAAGTACTTGGCAACACACGAAAACAAGAGCCTTGGCAACACACGAAAACAAGAGCCAATGACTTAATAGCCAGCCATCAACATCCCAATGAACAATCAAAAAGCCACACATAACCAGGCACCATATAAATACTACCGACAAGTCTTCCATCTTTAGCGTGGCATCTTGCTGGCATCCTGCCATCAAAGATTAAGTGGGGTGGAGGAGTACAGATGGGCAATAAACATATATGTGGGTGTGATGGGAAATAAGGAGGGGGGCTGACAGCTTGATGAAGCATGGAACCAGTTTGTGCCAGCACTCAAGGCCATGCACCCTGAGATCGGAATGTGGACTACCCCAGACATCTCAGCATTCTCAAAACACTTATGAGGATTGTTGTGCCTCGCCCGCCTGCCCTCCTCTCCTCAGCCGGGCCCCTCCCATCTCCTGCTATCTGAGTCAGAGTCTGATAATGAAGAGGAACGGCCTGGCATGCCTCCAGCCCCCAGGCCTGGCACCATGCCTGGACAGAATGTCAGGAATGAGCAAACAAACCTCCCTCCTATAGCATATGAGCATGAAGCCAGCCATGTGCTAGAATTGCCGACAGCAGATCAGGAGGACGGAAAGTCACAGTGGATGGATCCCTGCTTCCGGAGAATGGAGAGGTGATGTCAGCAAAAGGAAGGGAGGGGCAGGCCTGGATAAGTGCTGAGTCACGGAGCCACACCCCATGGCCTATATAAAGGATCTGCTTTTTGGCATTCCTTGAGTCAAGCGAAGTCTCATCTGATTTGCTGAAGTCACACCTTGGATTCCTGCCTGCCCTGAGAACTCTGAAAGGAATTTGGCAAATCTGCAGAGGCTTCGCGGCCACGCTTGATACAGACTTCCCAGACCCGGCTGTCAGAGGAGGAGTGGGACACGACAAGGATCTTCATTGGCTGAAGATAAACTCATCATGGGGGAAGGCTAGGATGAGTGGGGGGAATGTACTTTTTTGGCACGGGAAATTTAGTTCTACCTGACTTTACTGCAGCCAGCAGTGTTTAATTAAAAAAAACCCTTTCACTTCAACAAAATGGAATCGAGGGTCTTTCTTTCCTAAGGGACCTGACTGGGGCAGGACTGACAACTCTACATAGAATAGCCCAAAGCACACACTCTGCTAGGGAGAAGTTCCCTGAGTATGGACTCCAAGACGAGTCCGAAAGCTCGGAAGACTAAACCTCTGGTCTTGGTGACCCACCCAGATTGGATCCTGCAAACTGCTCTGAATTATGGTTCGGAGTCTGAATTCTCCCCTCCTGCCCGTTCAGTTTTGTCTTCCCTTTAATGGTTTCTGCAGTTCTGCAATAAGGGTTTTTTTTCCCCCTCCATAATTTACAAATTGCTTGCTAATTTTAAGAACATAGCAATCTGTAATTAGATCACACGTTCAATACCGCTGTAAAATTAAAAAAAAAGAGAGATACTAACATGCTCTTGTCCATTAATTCTAATGTTAATAGAAGTATCTCCACTTTGATGTCTTTTATTGTCCTCGTGGGTCTGGAAATGAGAACAACAAATTATAAATAGCATTTTTTTTTTACAAAAAAGGAAAGGAAAAGAAAGAGAGATGATAGAATGGCCCTTTTGGGGAAACGTATATAGGTAGTCCAAAACTTACAACAGTTTGTTTAGTGACCGTTCAAAATTACAACAGCCCTGAAAAAAATGCCCTAACCTATGACTATTTTTCATACTTACGACCATTGCAGCATCCTCATGGTCCACGTGATTAAAATTCGTATGCTTGGCAACTGGCTTGTACTTATGACGGTTGCAGTGTCCCTGGGTCCTTTTGCGACCTTCTGACAAGCAAAGTTCAATGTGGAAGCCAGATCTCTATCCATTGTTTCTTTTGTCCGGCCTTCTGGTGCATTGGAAAATAAATTGATTCCCTCTTCTTTGTGATGGCCCCTTAAATACTGGAATACTGCTAGTCCTTCTTTTCTCTAAACTAGGGAATAGGGCCCGTTGTTCAAGTTTGTCAAGATCTTTTTGGATCCTGAACTTGTCTTCTGAGGTGTTGGCTATTCCTGCCAGCTTACTCGCATTTGCAAATTTGATGAGTTCTCCTTCTACTCCCTCTTCTAAGTCATTTATGAAGATACTGAAGAGTACTGGGCCTAAGATGGAACTTTGTGGTAGCCCACTGCTTTCTTCCCACTATGTAGATGCAGTATTATTAAAGACTACTCATTGAGTATAGTTTTTCAGCCAGTTGCAAATCCATCTCGGGGTGGTGTTGTCTATCCCACATTTGTCTGGCTTATGTAGAAATAGGTTGTGGTCTACTTTATTGAATGCCTTATTGCAATTTCTGATCTTCTATAGGCTGTCTTCCTTCCTTCCTTCCTTCCTTCCTTCCTTCCTTCCTTCCTTCCTTCCTTCCTTCCTCCCTCCCTTCCTTTCTTTCTTTCCCCTTCCCTCCTTCCCTCCCTCTCCCCAATCCTCCCTTCCTTCCTTTCTTTCTTTCTTTCTTTCTTTCTTTCTTTCTTTCTTTCTTTCTTTCTTTCTTTCCTTCCTTCCTTCCTTCCTTCCTTCCTTCCTTCCTTCCTTCCTTCCTTCCTTCCTTCCTTCCTTCCTTCCTTTCTTTCTTTCTTTCTTTCTTTCTTTCTTTCTTTCTTTCTGGTTTCAGGCAATGAGAAGTTTTCATGTGTCTCCTTGACAGATATAAACATTTCCCATTCAGTCTTTCCTGAATGGAAAACAAAAAAAATTAAAGGAGAATTCCAGCCCTGGAAGGTTGCCGGGATTCTAAATGAACCATCTGTACGGGAATGCTATTTCGGTAATGAAGCAAAATACAAGGTTAAGTATTGGAAACTCATTAGCAAGTTCATCGGCAACAGCTCTTTGATGGTTTGTACTGCTTCCATAAAGATAAGGCTATATTGTTGGTGGGGAATAAAAAATAACGATTAAATCCCAGCCCGTGGTCTCATAGATAATTATTTCTTATTCACATGTAAATTCTTCAGCACTGATACACGCACAAACAGATCCTCAACAGGAGGCAGGACTCGGTTTGCTGATGGACTTGAAATGTTTTTTTTTCAGATGGAATCTCCAAGCAGGTTTTAGGAACAGGCGGACAAATTTAACTCCATTTTGTAGGGCGGCATTCTGATCTGACGGCATTTGAAACGGATTAAAATCAAAAGGTTAGCAGGGAGGGGAAAAGGGCCGCTGTTTTCATTTGCAATGTGAGAAGCATCGAGGGGTTTTCTTTAGTGCGGATTTTCCCCTGTTGGATGCAGATTTAAATGTAAATTCCCAGGGTTTTTTTTTAAAATGCAAATAAACCTAATGCTGTTCTTTTTTAGCATGCATTTTCTGAAAAAAAAATCTTTTTAAATACAAATGTAATATCTCCTTCTCTCTCTCTCTCTCTCTCCCTTTTTCTCCCTCACTCCCAAAAAAAAACTGCCTCTGTTTGTGCACAACATTCTTCTTCTTCAGCTGCATCACGGATACATGCAATCTTTTTGAGCAAAAGAAAGTAAATCTTGGCCACCATGTCTTAGCATGAAAAATGCTATTATTTATAGGACAGCTGGTATGGAGTGTGGCACTGCAGGCAGTTTGGGGGGTCCCTGTTGTGGTCTGTCAGCAGTCTACGGAGCTGGCAACGGAGTCGGACAGCGATGAGGCTGAGGTGAGGCCAGGGCCATCGGGGAGTGAGGTGCGGACTCCAGAGCCTTCCGAGACTGATAGTAGTGAGGCAGAGGAACAGGAGGAGCCTGTTCCTAGTGCACGCATGAGAAGAGCTGCCAGAAGGCAAGAGCAGCTCAAGCAGAGAGGACAACTCAAGAGTAGGGCCAAGAGATGATTGGCCCCTCCCATAAGGCTTAATAACAGACCAGCACCGGGGTTTCAGTTTTGCCGGAAAACAACGTTGTAGCTGCATCCTCTACTTCGTGTTTTGGTGACTTCTGGACATTTATCAGGAAGGGCCTTTGGAAGTTTGCCTAATGGGATAAGGTTTGTGAGATAACTGAAGAATTTGTGTTGGGAGGCCTTTGTTTTCCTTTGAGTTGAACGACGCTGGGAATGAAGAATTCCCAGCTGTTTGAATAAAGTTTGTTTTATCACAGACTGAGTTTGTTGCTGCCTACTTGGGTCTGGGTCACAACAGTCCCAAGAATGGCTCCTGTAACCCCACTGCTCCATGAGCTGCATTGGTTACCCGTCTGCTTCCAGGTGCAATTCAAGGTGTTGGTGATCACCTTTAAAGCCCTTCATGGCATGGGTCAAGTTTACTTGAGGGTCAATCTCATCCCACTGGGGTTGGCCGTAACCACTCGTGCAGGCAGAGAAGGCATCAGCCTGACTCATCAGCCTGACGATTCCTGCTGGTGGCATCCAGGCCTTCTCTGCTGTTGCTCCTACCCTTTGGAACATCCTGCCTCTCCCCGATGTGAGATAGGCCCCAACCAGGGGCGGGATTCACATAATTTACCTACCCAGCAGTCATTGAGCCACCTCCACACATGCGCCCAACCTTCCACGCATGTACTTAGGTCACCTGTGAGACTTCCGCAGATGTGCCTGACTTCAAAAACATTCCCAAATAGGATGGAATAGCACCAGCGCGGGTGTCATGTCCCCCTCCCCCTCCGACGACCGGGTCAAGGAAGTCCGTATCAAACGTGGCCACGAAGCCTCTGCAGCTTGCCAAATTCCTTCGAGGTTTATCAGGGCAGGCAGGAGTCCAATTTGTGACTTCAGCGATAGAGTCCGATATCAGCAAACTAGATGAGACTTTGCTTGACTCAAGGTTGGAATGCCAAAAGCAGGTCCTTTATATAGGCCATGGGGTGTGGCTCCATGACTCAGCATTTATCCAGGCCTGCCCCTCCCTTCCTTCTGCTGGTGTCGCCTCTCAGATCTCTGGAAGCGAGGATCCTCCCACTTTGAATGGTCTTCTGCTGTTTGGGAAAGGGAGGGGTCAGAAGGAGTAGGCCCGAGCAATTCCAATCCCTGGCTGGCTTCCTGTGACGGCTGAGCCAAAGAAACATACACCGTATGAGTGAGGTTTATCGGGCTTGTTTGTTCACTCCTGGAATCCTCTTCGGGCATGGGGCCATAGGGCCGGGGACTGGAGGCATGACAGGCCGTTCATCTTCATTATCAGACTCGGAGTCTGATAACAGGCGCGGTTGGAGACGGGAGGGGCCCGGCTGAGGAGAGGAGGGAGGACGAGTCACAACAGCGGGTGAGTAAGCTCACCTGCAGTTTCCGCTATCAGTTCGGCCAAACCGGTCTGAACCGGCTGAATACCACCTCTGACCCCAACCATACTACCTTTTTGTAAAGGTCTAAAGATGTGGCTTTGCCTGTCAGCTTCGGGATCCACTGGGGGAACAGCACAGTGGAGGTGATTGATTGAGGAATAACAGATCCCTCCTCCCCCACCCTCTCTATCCACTCTGCCTCCATCCTCCCCATGTGCCCTTGGTTTTAATGTCTGATTTTAACTTTTTATGTTTTTAACTGTATATAACAGTAACTTTGAGCAGTTCGGAGAACTGGTAGCGGAAATTTTGGGTAGTTCAGAGAACCGGTAAATACCACCTCTGGCTGGCCCCAGAGTGGGGTGGGAATGGAGAGTTTGAAATATCCTTCCCCCAGGAGTGGGGAGGGAATGGGCATTTTGCAGTTTCCTTCCCCTGGAGTGGGATGGGAATGGGGATTTTGCAGGATCCTTCCCCTGGAGTGAGGTGGGAATGGGGATTTTGCAGTATCCTTCCCCTGCCATGCCCACCAAGCCACGCCCACGGAACCGGTAGTAAAAAAAAAATTGGATTTCACCACTGCTCCAAGGTCCCTTCCAACTCTATTCTTATCGATCGATCGATTGATTGATGCCGTCCTTAAAACTATAGATTCCCAAGAAATATTTTTTTTTATATAATCTGATCTCCAATTTTAAGCATACAGTACCTTTGGGGTTTTTTTAGCAGTATGCCCCACAGAAATTAATAACTATATATTACTCTCTCTTTTTTGACAGGTGGACATTGACAGTTGAGTAGACTAGCAAGAACAAGGGAATTGAAACACACACATACACACACATTCACACAGAGGATCAATACTGGAAAATATAGTTAAAGAACAAGTTTGAGTTTCTACAGGGAACTGTAAGCCTGGGAAACATCTGGGTCAGATATATTTGACCTTAAACCGAGTCACTGTAGTTATTATAAACCAGACACCTTCACTTTCCTACAATGCTGCTGTGAAATGAATCTAGTTTTAATAAGGTTCCCGAGTAAATCCTAAAGAAAGGTCTTAATGAGCTCATTTTTGCCACCTCGTACAAGTTCATCACACTTCCCACTATCCTCTTTTCTGTTATTTTTATGACCTGGTTCGTATTCCGGAGGGGGAAAAAAATGTAACAATTGACCCCCTTTGAGCTTCCAGAATTCCAGAAAGCTGTATTAGTTTCCTTAATTGGCATGAGAGGGAGATATAATGCTGTTTCTAAAAATCACCGTTTCCATACGCCGTGGGTTTTAAAAATTATTTTAGGACAGTTGGAAGAACTGAAGCGCTGAGCTTGGAAATCAGTAAGTTGGATAATGTCACCACAGAGCACAATTGCCTAATCACCTAAGAAAGAGGAGAAATGTGGGAGATGATATATGTAGGTAAATAGGTAGGTAGGTAGGTAGGTAGGTAGGTAGGTAGGTAGGTAGGTAGAGGGTGATAAAGATAGATTAGATAGATAGATAGATAGATAGATAGATAGATAGATAGATAGATAGATAGATAGATAGATAGATAGATAGATAGATAGATAGATAGATAGCGATGGTGATGAAGATAGATAAATAGATAGATAGAGAGAGAGAGAGACAGAGAGAGAGAGATATGGTGGTGATGGATAGATTAGATAGATATGTAGGTGGGTAGGTAGGTAGGGGTAGATAGATAGATAGATAGATAGATAGATAGATAGATAGATAGATAGATAGATAGATAGATAGATAGATAGATAGATAGATAGATAGATAGATAGATATGGTGGTGAAGATAGATTAGATAGAATAGATAGATAGATAGATAGATAGATAGATAGATAGATAGATAGATAGATAGATAGATAGATAGATAGATAGATAGATAATGGATGGATGGATGGATGGATAGATAGATAGATAGATAGATAGATAGATAGATAGATAGATAGATAGATAGACAGATAGATGGAGGAGGAGGAGGAGGAGGAGGAGGAGGAGGAGGAGGAGGAGGAGGAGGAGGAGGAGGAGGAGGAGGAAGAAAAGAAAAAGAAGAAGAAGAAGAAGAAGAAGAAGAAGAAGAAGAAGAAGAAGAAGAAGAAGAAGAAGAAGAAGAATGAAGATGATGAAGATAGACAGACAGAAAGGCAGACAGAATCAAGATCTCATGAAGAATACCACTTTATGCTGCCATGATAAAACTACACTGAAAATATTGAATCCAGTTTTGGTAACCACGATATAAAATGATGTAGAGATGCTAGAAAGAGTGCAGAGAAGAGCAACAAAGGTGATGGAGGCTAAAACATATGAAGAACAGATGCAGGAATTGGGTATGTCATGTTTAATGAAAAGAAGGACTAGTGGTGCCCTGATAGCAGTGATCCAGCATCTAAGGGGCTGCCTCAAAGAAGAGGGGGGTCAGCCGATTGTCCAAAGCACTTGAAGGCAGGACAAGAAGCAGCAAATGGTAACTAATCAAGGATAGAAGCAACCTAGAACTATCGAGAAATTTCCTGGCAGTTAGAACAATCAACCAGTGGAATGGCTTGCTTCCAGAAGTTGTGAGTGCTCCATCACTCAAGAGATTGGACAACCATTTGTCAGAAATGGTATAGACCTTGATCAGGTTGTTGGATTAAAAAAATCACCTTGAAACTATGGTATTCTATTATTCTGAGAATTTGTTCTGGTGGTGAACTGAGGGTAGAACAAGAAGCAATGGGTGGAAACTAATCAAGAAGAGAAGCAACTTAGAACTAGGGAGGAATTTCCTGACAGTTAGAACAATTAATCAGTGGAACAACTTGCCTGCAAAAGTTGTGAATGCTCCAACACTAGAAATTTTAAAGAAAATGTTGGATAACCATCTGTCTGAGATGGTGTAGGGTTTCCTGCCTGGCCAGGGGGTTGGACTAGAAGACTTCCAAGGTCCCTTCCAACTCTGTTATTGTATTATATTATATATTACATTTTTGAGCAAAGGTCCTTCTGTATCTAATCCTTGAATTTGTACATTTTTCCTTTAGTTGTGGGTATCCATCATGCTCATGGAGAAGTATCCCTTAACCTTGACCTTCTGGGCTAGAAAACTGTGCAAATGTGTCTGAAGTGAAACAAGATACGAAAAATCCAATCCCATAATGACGTCAATGTATGAGCCCCTCCTTTGGTGGGCCTGAATTGCTAGATCACTGCAGGATGGGGCTTGTGTGGCAATGTTATTGGATGTGCTCTTAGTGGACAACCAGCTAAATGTGAGCCAGCAGTGTGTGGTGGCAGCCAAAAAAGCCAACACAATCCTAAACTGCATTAACAGAGGGATACAATAAAGATCAAGTGAGGTACTAATACCACTCTATAAAGCCCTAGTAAGACCACACCTAGAGTACTGCATCCAGTTTTGGTCACCACACTATAAAAAAAGATGTTGAGAGTCTAGAAAAAGTGCAGAGAAGAGCAACCAAGGTGATTAGGGGACTGGAGGCTAAAACATATGATGAACAGTTGCAGGAACTGGGCCTGGCTAGTCTAGTGATGAGAAGGACCAGGGGAGCCATGATAGCCGTCTTCCAATACTTGAGGGGCTGCCACAGAGAGGAGGAAGGGGGTCAAGCTATTTTCCAAAGCACCTGAAGGCCAGACAAGGAACGATGGATGGAAACTGATCAAGGAGAGATTCAACCTGGAAATAAGGATAAATTTTCTGACAGGGAGAACAATCAACCCATGGAACAGAAGTTGCCTTCAGAAGTTGTGGGAGCTTCATCACTTGAGGTTTTCAAGAGATTGGCCTGCCATTTGTCTGAAGTGGTGTAGGGTCTCCTGCTGGGGTGGGGTGAGGGGTTGGACTAGATGACCTACATAGTCCCTTCCAACTCCGTTAATCGGTAAATCTGTTCTGCTGCTGTGAAATCTCATCTTGTTTCATGCTTACTGTTAAAAGCAGACCAACTAATCTCCAGCTGGTTTATTTTATACTGGCAATTATTTGCTTAAGACGGGACCTGATTCAGTCTGTTCCTTCCTTCCTTCCTTTTCCTTCCATCTTCCCTTTAGCTTCCCTCCTTTATTTCCCTTTTCTCTCCTCCCTTCCATCCTTTTTTCCAATCTCCTTCCCTCTTTCCTTCTTCCATCCCTCCTTCTATCCTCTCCTCTCCCCTCTCCTTTCCCTCTCCTTTCTTTCTTTCCTTTTTTCTATCTTCTCTCTCTTTCTCTCCCATTCTCTCCTCCCTCCCTCCTTTTTTCTCTTTCCTTCCTTCCTTCCTTCCTTCTTTCTTTCTTTCTTTCTTTCTTTCTTTCTTTCTTTCTTTCCTTCCTTCCTTCCTTCTTTCTTTCTTTCTTCTGTTCTGTTCTCTTCTCTCTTTCTCTCTCCCATTCTCCCATTCCTTCCTTCCTTCCTTCCTTCCTTCCTTCCTTCCTTCCTTCCTTCCTTCCTTCCTTCCTTCCTTCCTTCCTTCCTTCCTTCCTCTCAACAGGCTACTGTGACAAGCAAACAACATTAGAATAAAGCAAAAAAACCATTGCCGAAATACAAAAATTACAACGCACAGCAGTTAATCATATAACATCATCACTCATTTTTCTTGTCACGGCATAATTAAAAGCCTGGCCCTCTCCTTGCATTCCCACCCCCTACCTTTTCTTTTTCCTTCCAGTTTTCTGGAAATCACATTACCCCAGCTGACTTCCCTGCAGAAGTCAAGGCTGCCATTCATCCTACCGAGGAAAAATACTTGATTTTAGGAAGGCAATCTACTGTACCTTGACCTTCTTGCTCCTTTGGAAAGTATTGGCTTTCTGAGCATGTCCAGAAACTGCACCACACCATTCCCTGCAGCAACATAGCTTGGTAGGGTTTTCCATAGCAGTCTAAAGCAGGCGTCTCCAACCTTGGCAACTTTAAGACTTGTGGACTTCAACTCCCAGAATTCCTCAGCCAGCTTTGCTGGCTGAGGGATTCTGGGAGTTGAAGTCCACAAGTCTTAAAGTTACCAAGGTTGAGACCCCTGGTCTAAAGAACTGAAAAAAAATGACTGTAAGTCCTGCTATCTTTGGCATCCACCGCTTTACCAACATCCTGCCATAAAATACACATGATAGCAGTGTTCCAATATCTCAGGGGTTGCCACAAAGAAGAGGGAGTCAAGCTATTCTCCAAAGCACCTGAAGGCAGGACAAGAAGCAATGGGTGGAAACTAATCAAGGAGAGATGAAACTTAGAACTAAGGAGAAATTTCCTGACAGTTAGAACAATTAATCAGTGGAACAACTTGCCTGCAGAAGTTGTGAATGCTCCAACACTGGAAATTTTTAAGAAAATGTTGGATAACCATTTGTCTGAAGTGGGTGTAGGGTTTCCTGCCTGGGCAGGGAGTTGGACTAGAAGACCTCCAAGGTCCCTTCCAACTCTGATATTATTATTATTATTATTATTATTATTATTATTATTATTATTATTATTATTATTATTATTATTATTATTATTATTATTATTATCATCATCAGAATGAAACAACCGATCACAGACGGAGCCTGAGAATGGAGTGCGAAACTCCACCTAAAGAGGCATCAACTCTCAAAAACATTCCCCAAACATCAAAAATTAATACCATTGGACAGTGAAGGACTGGTCAAGGGGGGAAGGCCAGAGGAAGGGGAAAAAATTGCAAGCTTTATGTGGGAATACTCATATCCAGCTTTCCTCATGTTGTAACTGCTTGGACTTAGTAAAAGTATACCTATCACTTCATCGATGGAGTCGAGGGTCTTTCTTTCCTAAGGGACTGAGCTGGGACACTCCTGACAGCCACTTTGAAGTTTCCCCAGCTCATACTAGGTGATTTAGGCTATGATAGAAGTTGGAGGGTACAACAATAAATAATACCCTTATCCAGGAAATGTCTTTTTTAAAAAAATAAATAAATAAATAGAGACCTGCCTATCAAATTGATCAATAGGTAAAATACGCGGTGAAGGTTTTCTATTCTATTCTATTCTATTCTATTCTATTCTATTCTATTCTATTCTATTCTATTCCATTCCATTCCATTCCATATTTTCTATCCTATCCTATCCTATCCTATCCTATCCTATCCTATCCCATCCCATCCCATCCCATCCCACCCTACCCTACCCTACCCTACCCTACCCTACCCTATCCTATCATTCTCTATTCTATTCTATTCTATTCTATTCTATTCTATTCTATTCTATTCTATTCTATTCTATTCTATTCTATTCTATATTTTCCATTCCATTCAATTCCATTCCCTATCCCATCCCATCCCATCCCATCCTATCCCATCCCATCCCATCCCATCCCATCCCATCCCCTAGTCTAGTCTAGTCTAGTCTAGTCTAGTCTAGTCTAGTCTAGTCTGATTTGATTTTTGTTTAATGATTCTTATTTTTCCTGTAAAGGATAAAAAACATTGCAGTGAAGGTTTTTGCCCTTGCAGCCAACTTTGACCCATTCCTTCAGTCTTGTCTTATCTGAAATCCACTTCAATGCTACCCTGAAATGTTTTTTCAGTTGCTTCAAATTTGTGCATTGATGAGGGAGGGAGACACAAAAAGAGGAAGGAGAGGGGAATGATGGAGGAAAGAGAGAGGGGAGGGAAGGACAAGGAGAGATGAGAAGACGGGAGAAGTGGAGAGGAGAGGAGAGGAGAGGAGAGAGAGAAGGAGGCAGAGGGAGGGGAATAGGTAGTTAAAAATGCTTTAAAAAGTGGACTTCCGGTATGGCTCCGCTTCGTGGAGAGCAGCTATGATTTAGCTGCTAACTCCCTAGTCAGTAGAGCTGTCAGGACATCGTAAATCTGGGTCCGACAGCTTGGAACTCTCTCCTTCGGGCAAAGAAGGAAAGATGAGCATTCAGGTTTGAAGTAGAGAAACCCTAATAAGCTTCAAAGGCTTACAGGAAGTTCTCCTTCCATAGCCTGATAAGCTCCTGGCTGGGCGAGGCTTCTGCCTTTATGGCGGACAAACGAAGCGTCCAATTTCCACGGCTGGAGTTGATTTATGATGGACTGTAACATGGACGGAGCAGAAACTGGAGTTTTAACACTTGTTTGTAAAAAGACTGCAAGCCCCTGAGGATATATTTGCTGCGAAGATAGGAGAGAAGAAAGCAAATGGCGGTTTTGTGGAATGTGTGTAAAAACGAAAGTTAAAGAAATGCTTACTAACAGCTAGTGTCGAAATAGAAGATATATAGGAATGATTAAATGGAAGAAACGAGAATCTTATGATTTATATTTTTTTCTTCTTCTTTGGGATTATAGTGATTTAGAAGAAAAGTTTTTTGAATTTTTCTTTTTGAATTTTTTTTTCTTCTTCTTGATCCATTATCAAGCTATATTTTTTTTTAAATGGCTTTTAAGCAAATAGTGCCAAAAGTCATTAAAAACTTTGAAATTTCTTCAGCTCAGATTCAAAAATTAAAAGAAGAAATTAAAAAGGAATTAAGAAATTCTTTACAGGAGTTTTTGGAGAGTCATTTTTTAGAAATAGATCAAAAATTTGATGAAATAGAGAAAGAGATATTGGATTTTAAGGAAGTGGTGGAAGAGCAGAAGAGGGAAATGAAAATGGTAAAGGATGCAATTGCGCAAATATTAAGCTCTTGTATTCAGATGGAGGATGATCTGGTAGAAATTAATAAAGTTAATTTAGAAATGCAAAGGAAAATAGAGGAAATTCAAAAAAATCAAAACAATTGGAATTTAGATAATAAGATGGAAGATATACAGGCAAAGGTAGATAGGGCAGATGAAGAAAGAGTAATATTACAATATAGATTAATGGAATATGCTATAAGGGTGAGGGGTTTGAAGCAAAATAGGAAGGAAAATTTAAAAGAGATTTTTACGCAAGCCTTTGCTCAGATAAAGGGTGTGGAGCCAGAAGATTTTGAGATTAACATTGAAAGAATTTATTGTGTTAATTCTTGGTGGGCAAGACAAAATAGAGTACCGAGGGATGTGGTTATTTATTTACAACTAAAAAGGTTAGGTATGAAATTTTGCAAGCCTTTTATAAAAATAAATTTCAAATATTGGGACAAGATATAAAAATGATGAAGGAAATTCCTCCTAAAATGTTAAGAAAGAGAAGAGAATTTGCTTTTTTAGTGGATGAGTTTAAGAAACATCAGATATATTTTAGATGGGAAGTTCCAATGGGTTTGTCAGTGAATTTTAGAGGCAGAAAGTATTTTCTTAATTCAGTTATGAAAGCGAGACATTTTTATATTAATGTTTTAAAGAGTGGGAATCCTTTGTTGTTAGATGCTAAGTTAATTGGTTTGGAAATGATGGAAAATAGAATGGGAGAGGGGAGGAATGTTTAAGATGTGAATAGGATGATTATGGTTAATTTTTGGAATTGATTTGTTTAGGATATAAATTATAGGATTTTTGTTATTTGCTATTTGTATGGTATAAATCTATGGGATGATATTATTCAATTGTGAAGGATGGAAAGTGAAATTTATGAATTTAGATAATGTGGATATAATGATTTTAACTGCTTACTGTTATATTGTGGATGAATACTATATTTGAGAGATTTTATTTGAAATGATATTTGATTGGTGGAGTAGTATTGGAAGATTGGATATTAAATCTTATGACAATTGAAGAAATATATAAGTGATGAAAATTTGAATTTGAGAAGCTGGATTGTAAACTAAGAAATGGACTTATGAAATTTGAAGGAATATATAAGTGGCTGAAAAAAAAATGAACTTTAGAAGATAGACTAATTTTTAAAATGGACTGTAAGAAGAACGGACATTAAATGTTATGGCAATTGAAGAAATATATAAGTGATAAAAATTTGAGTTTGAGAAGATGGACAGTAATTTGAGAAATGGACTTATGAAATTTGAAGGAATATACAAGTGGAAAAAAAATTGAATTTGAGAAGATGGATTAATTTTAAAATTGGACTGTAAGAAGAAGTAATATGTGAAGTTGGTATTGCTTCTCTTCTTTTCCTTTTTTTTTATTATTCTTTCCTATCTTTTTATTTTTATTGTAAGGGGATCTAAAGTTTTAAATTTTTAAAGGTGGGAGGTTATGTATATTTTGTATACGTTAGTTTGTGATTGTTGGTCATAATACCCAGTATTTGCTCTGGGAAGTCGGGGGTGGGGGGGAGAGGGAGGAGGGGGGGGAAGGGGGGGAAATGATACATGGATTGATTATTAATGTACAGTAATTTTTGAAGATATGAAATTAAAAAATTTTAAATGATATTGGGGATGCTCGACTGCCATTTCAGGAAGAAAAGGAGTAGAAGGAGGGAAGAAAGTAGGTAGGAATGAGTAGAGAAGGAGGAGGGGAATAAGAAGGTTAGATAGGGTGGAAGAAGGGAGGAGTGGGGAAGGAGGAGAGGAAGTGGTAAAGTGAAGGAGGTGAGGGTGGATGGGAAAGTAGTAGAGGGTAGAGAGGGAGGTTGTGAAGAAAGGAAGTGGCAATCGGGCAGGCCTGAATCAGTAATAAATAAAAATTAATGATTAATGATGGATAATAGTTTGTACATAAATATGATGTTGGAAAATGGAAATAAAAATTATTTATTAAAAAAAAAATGCTTTAAAAAGTAAAAAAAAACCAACAAAGTTGGCCACACCCACTCAGTCACATGACACACACACACACCCAGCCACACTCATCAAGCCACCCCAAAGAACCAGTAGGGAAGAATTTTGCATTTCACACTGCATGAAGAACAACTAGACACAAGAACAGTTTTTTCCTGAAGGCCATCACTCCGCTAAACAAATAATTCCCTCAACACTGTCAAACTATTTACTAAATCTGCACTATTATTAAGCTTCTCATCATTCCCACCACCCATCTCCTTCCACTTATGACTTTATGACTGTAACTTTGTTGCTGGCAATCCTTACGATTTATATTGATATTGGTTGTTCCCTAATTGCTTATTTGTACCCTATGACTGAGAGACATGGTGGCTCAGGGGCTAGGACATTGAACTTGTCGATCAAAAGGTCAGTAGCTCGGCGGTTCGAATCCCTAGTGCTGTCATGTAACGGGGTGAGCTCCCGTTACTTGTCCCAGCTTCTGCCAACCTAGCAGTTTCGAAAGCACATAAAAATGCAAGTAGAAAAAATAGGGACCACCTTTGGTGGGAGGGTAACAGCATTCCGTGCCCCTTTGGCCTTGAATCATGCCGGCCACATGACCACGGAGACGTCTTCGGACAGCGCTGGCTCTTCGGCTGTGAAACGGAGATGAGCACCTCCCCCTAGAGTCGGTAATGATTAACACATATGTGCGAGGGGAACCTTTACCTTTACCCTATGACTATCATTAAGTCTTGTACCTTATGAGTCTTGATGAAGACACTGTATGTACACTGACAGCATATGCACCAAGACAAATTCCTTGTGTGTCCCATCACACTTGGCCAATAAAAAAATTCTCTTCTCTTCTCTTCTCTTCTCTTCTCTTCTCTTCTCTTCTCTTCTCTTCTCTTCTCTTCTCTTCTCTTCTCTGAAACACTTTGTAAAATTATCAATAGCAACGTTGATTGATCGATTATTTGCCATCAGGTCATTTTTGACTCTTAGCAACCGCATAGATTGTCTCCATGACAATCTATCTCTAACCTGGTCCTTCAGATCTTCCCATGGTGCTCTCCTCACCCTTGTAAACTGAGTCCATCCATCTTGTTGCTGGTCATCTTCTTTTTCTCTTTCCTTTCTCGTTTCCCAGCGCCAGGGCCTTTTCCAGAGAGCGAGGCCTTTACACATTGTGTCTGAACTAGGATAATTGGAGCCTGATCGTTTGCACCTCGAATGAGAATCCTGGGTTGATTTATTTGATGATCCATTGGATTATTTTCTTGCCCGTCTAAGGTATTCTCCAGCATTTTCTCCAATGCCCAAAGTTCAAAAGTGCCAATTCTCTCTGACTTCTTCGAATTTATCATCGGAAAAGGCTGCTAGTTGATGCCTTTGGGATGCTATTCAAAGATGCAGCACGCAAACCGCAGTCATACGAATTTCTCAGGGGTAGGAAAAAAAAATGGCGTGCGATTGTTTTCTGTTTGTCAAATTATGAAGAACACGTTTGGCATTCCGAGGTGAGGAGGAAAAAAAAAATCAATGAATAAAAAGTACAAACAGGTGATCAGATTTTGGAATATGGATGGAGGCAAAGTCAAATAAATAGCAACATTTCCAGATGCTCTGCAAAACCTTTCAAGATTTCTTTGTTCTGCTCCTCATTCAAGCATCTTTTGAAACAACAACAGCAACAATAACCATCGCCTGTAAAGTCAGAACAGGCTATTATAATTTCGGTATGTGGTATTCCAGAGTTGGAGCATTTCTGCCTCACAATATATATATTTTTTTCACAGTTCTAGTTAGCACCAACATTTTACAGTGTGCGCTAACCAGAGTTTTCTTGTTTTGTTTTGTTTGAAATGGTGCTAAAGTTTTACTCTTTCTTACTAGAGTTTCTTGACATCCATATATTTTATGGTTGATTTCTCTTTGTTTGAGAGAACAAACTTTTAACAAGAGTGGATTACAACCCAAACTATTAACAGGAGATCACAGTATCAAAATCCAGACCGTTAATGATTAAAAGGGAACCCCCCCCCACCAAATTTCAAATCCTCAAATAATATTAGTTGTAAGAAACAAACTGTTTAAAAAAAGCAGGACGTTAAATATTGGAGAAATATTTGAAAAGGAGACTAAACACATAATGCCAATCACTTCTCAATTTGTGTAGTTTTTTTTAGGATAAACTTCTCAAAGAAAACAGCTAGAGAAACATTGGAGAACAAATTGTTCTAAAAAAAAATTCTAGAATCTTGATTCTACTTGCTCCTCCAGAAAGAGCACTGAATCTAAAATAACCCTGTTCCAGTTTTGTGTTGGTGGTCTTCTCTTTCTCTTTCTCCTTCTCCTTCTCCTTCTCCTTCTCCTCCCATCCTTCTCCTCCTTCTCCTGCTCCTTCTCCTCCATCTAAGGTCAGTCGCACATCTCCACCTAGTTACACATCAGTGGTGGGTTTAACATATTCTGACCACCAGTTCGCCACACACATGTTTTTAGCCTTATGCACATGTGCTTTGCTCACATGTGTGCCTTCTGTGCATCCACCCAGCCTCAAAAACGTGGCTAAATAGGTTGGCATTACACTGAGGCATGTGGCCATTGGTGGCCACTGCCACTACTTCTCATAAACCGGCTGAATACCTGTTCTGTCCCCCCTCGCCTCCATCCGAGCAATGACTTAATTAGCTGGCACTATCAGCTCTGGCAGCAAACTAGCGAGTATCCGCCAAGTGTCTCTGTTATCTCCCTTGATGCCAATGAGTCAACAAGCAGTACTCCAGCTCTTAGTTAAGCAGTTGATTTGCCTGCTACTAAGAGGCATAGCAGTTCTCGCTGCTTTTACATCCTATGGGGGTGTGG
This sequence comes from Ahaetulla prasina, assembly GCF_028640845.1. Classification (NCBI taxonomy): domain Eukaryota; kingdom Metazoa; phylum Chordata; class Lepidosauria; order Squamata; family Colubridae; genus Ahaetulla; species Ahaetulla prasina. The sequence continues at coordinate 297,058,552 of NC_080540.1, read as the reverse complement.
CTCCATGACTCAGCACTTCCTAGGTCTGCCCCCCCCCTGCTTCTGTTGTTCCCGCCTCTCCTGCCTATGAAACCTAGGGTCCATCCAGGCCTGATTGCCATCAGCTGGGTCTGGAGGCGTGGCCTGGGGGGGAAAGAGTCAGGGGACAGAGGCCTCGTTATCTCTTCCACCTGGCCTGCCTCTGGCTCCTACAGCTGAGCTAGGGAAGCCGGTGCTCCTGAGGTAAGTCCTGATGGCTCTTCCCCCTCACTTTCCAAGTCACTTTCTGGCAGGGGGCCCAGCTCGGGGGGCGCAGACACAACAATACCACTCTGTTACACATGTCTTTCCACAGTCTCCTTTAAATGAATAATTGGAATTGAAACCATAAAGTTGCATGATGTCTTCATATTTCATGAAGGGAGAAACAGTTTTTGATGTATTCCAAAACAACACAAGGTCCTTCTGGATCTATCCCTACAAGGACTTGTTTTTACCATCCTGTCTCCCGATCTCATCCCGTTGGAAGAAATCACAACTCCGCCGCCTTCGACATGACCTGAGTTTAACTCATAGAATCATCTGTTACAATGTCCTTCCTGTTGAAGACTACTTCAGCTTCAATCACAACAATACACGAGCACACAATAGATTTAAACTTAAAGTGAACCGCTCGAATCTTGATTGTAGAAAATATGACTTCAGTAACAGAGTTGTTAATGCCTGGAATGTACTATCTGACTCTGTGGTCTCTTCCCAAAATTCCCAAAGCTTTAACCAAAGACCGTTGACCTCACCCCATTCCTAAGAGGTCTGTAAGGGGCGTGCATAAGAGCACCAGCGTGCCTACCGTTCCTGTCCTAATGTTCCCTTTGATTGCATCCAATTTGTATGGTTATTTCATGTTTATGCTTATATATATTCTTATATATCGTATACAGTAGTTATTTCATGCTTATGCTTATATATACTATTGTGACAAATAAAAAAATAAATAAAAAAATAAATGATCATTGAGATATCAAAAAGCAATTAAGAACCTAATCAAGATAACTCGTTGGAGACAGGACCATCCAGAAATAAAGTTTATGGAGTAAAGAAGCATTTCTCCATAACCCAAGAACTAAACGCTCATGCGGTTTGATTGACAGGCTCTAAATGTTTGTAATTTATCAAGTAATAAATCACTGTTCCTCTATGTCACACCGATCTCCTTCAACGTTTGAAGAGGCACACATTCCTTCCGGTTCTGTTCATCGCGGAACATTTTACTGGATCCCTTTGATAGAACCGACCTTTTTATTTTTATTTTTTATTTTAAAAAAAGAGAGAATTAATTTAATTTTTAATTTATTTTTTAAATGATTTGTATCCATCTTAAAGGGTCGAGATGATTTTTTTGGTGTGTGTGTGTGTATGATTACAGAAGTGACGCCTTAAGCATTTCAAATTCCTGTTGCAGAAAAAAGCAAAAATCGCATCGGGCTTAATAATAGATTTCTTGTTTATGTTCATTGTTTTGTTATGTTTGGATGACAAAGATTGCTGCCAGCAGGACATTAAAATATATGATGAAAATGAGTTCGGCATCCATCATTTTTTTTCTGGCATAGGTCATTTGTATCATTGACTCGAGACAATGAATAATATACCCTTCCCACTGAACAAGAGGTCTTAATGAGACCCCCTGCGTGTTTTTCCCCTGCTGTGGTCAGTTAGATGTATCAATTATTTGTTTCTTTCTAATGACAGTGTTGCATAATCATCACAGGAGGATCATTTTGCAAGCTGAGGTTTCCAGAAAATAAATAAATATATATTCCATTCCCCAGAAAGGGGGGAAAAAAACCCACGATAAAAGAAAATGAAAAGTTACAGGCACTTTATTTGATCTCAGGCCGATAAAGAGAAAATCTGAAATCAGCGTTCAGTTCCGTTCCTCAGTAAGTTTTGGGATACGCTCTAGGTCAGGGCAGGGGTGAAATCCAGCAGGTTCTGACAGGTTCTGGAGAACCGGTAGCGGAAATTTTGAGTAGTTCAGCGAACCGGTAGCAGGAAATTTGAGTAGTTCGGAGAACTGGCAAATACCACCTCTTGCTGGCCCCAGAGTGGGGTGGTAATGAACCCTTCCCCCAGGAGTGGGGAGGGAATGGAGCTTTTGCAGCATCCTTCCCCTGGATTAGGAAGGGAATAAAGATTTTGCAGTATCCTTCCCGCAGGAGTGGGAGGGAATGGGAATTTTGCAGTATCCTTCCCACAGGAGTGGGGAGGGAATGGAGCTTTTGCAGTATCCTTCCCCTGGATTAGGAAGGGAATAAAGATTTTGCAGTATCCTTCCCCCAGGAGTGGGAGAGAATGGGAATTTTGCAGTATCCTTCCCCCAGGAGTGGGGAGGGAATGGAGCTTTTGCAGTATCCTTCCCCTGGATTAAGAAGGAATAGAGATTTTGCTGTATCCTTCCCCTGGAGTGGGAGGGAATGGGGATTTTGCAGTATTCTTCCCCCAGGAGTGGGGAGGGAATGGGGATTTTGCAGTATCCTTCCCCCAGGAGTGGGAGGGAATGGAGATTTTGCAGTATCCTTCCCCCAGGAGTGGGGAGGGAATGGGGATTTTGCAGTATTCTTCCCCCAGGAGTGGGGAGGGAATGGGGATTTTGCAGCATCCTTCCCCCAGGATTTTGCAGTATTCTTCCCCCAGGAGTGGGGAGGGAATGGGGATTTTGCAGTATCCTTCCCCCTGGAGTGGGGAGGGAATGGGGATTTTGCAGTATCCTCCCCTGGATTGGGGAGGGAATGGAGATTTTGCAGTATTCTTCCCCCAGGAGTGGGGAGGGAATGGGGATTTTGCAATACCCTTCCCCTGCCACACCCACCAAGCCACACCACACCCACCAAGCCACACCCACAGAACCGGTAGTAAAAAAAAAATGAATTCCACCGCTGGGTCAGGGTTGTCAAACTCAATTTCACTGAGGGCTGCATCAGGATTGTCGTTGACCTTGGGGGGCCGGGTGGGCGTGGCCAACTGGGTGGGCATGGCCAGCTTGACACCACTCCCAAAACTGCTGGCACGTTTCATCTTCACACTGGGTAGACCAGGTAGCCGAAGCAACGTGGGCCGCCTCCTTACATTTTCCAGGATGGCCCCGCAGGCTGGATCTGACCACATCACGGGCCAGATATGTCCCACAGGCCTTGAGTTTGACAGCCCTGGGGCAGGTAATCCTCAACTTATAACCGCGATTGAGCCCAAGTTTTTTTTTAGTTTTTTTTTTATGCTAAGCGAGACATTTCTCAAGTGAGTTTGGCCTTGTGTTACTACCTTTCTTGCCACCGTTGTTAACTGAACAAGCGCCGCAATTGTTCAGTTAGGAACACGGTCGTTAAGTGAATCTGGCTTTCCCCCCTTGATTTTTGCTAGTCAAGAGATCATCAAAGGGGATCACAGGACACTCCAAGGCACTGCAACCGTCGTAAATATGAGTCAGCGTCTGAATTTTGATCACGTGACCATGAAGATGCTGCAGTGGTCATCAGAGCTTTAAAAAATGGTCATAAGTCACTTTTTTCCAGTGCCGTTGTCACTCTGAATGATCACTAAATGTACTGTTGTAAGTCGAGGACTACCTGCAGAGGCGACTGGATTCAATCTTTGGATTAGGCATTCCTTTTGCAAGCCAGTATTTTGCCCCTTGGACGCTTTGGAGGAGACTCAAGGCAACCCTCTTGGCTTGGGGCAACCATCGTTCTCCCCCAGGTGTTCTATGCAGGACCACAATATTATGTTTTTTAAAAAATCATGCATTTAGTTTTAGCAATAGTATAACTCCCATGACATTACCAAAGTTCACATATGTCAGAGTATGCACAGTATGACTGCTAGTTTGAGACAAGCCAGGAGCAAAATACAGTAAAAGGTAAAGGTAAAGATTCCCCGTGCACATATGTGCTAGTCGTTGCCGAATCTAGGGGGCGGTGCTCATCTCCGTTTCAAAGCCGAAGAGCCAGCGCTGTCCGAAGACGTCTCCGTGGTCATGTGACCGGCATGACTCAACGCCAAAGGTGCACGGAACGCTGTTACCTTCCCAATAAAGGTGGTCCCTATTTTTTCTACTTGCATTTTTACGTGCTTTCGAAACTGCTAGGTTGGCAGAAGCTGGGACAAGTAACAGGAGCTCCCACCGTTATACGGCAGCACTAGGAATTTGAACCGCTGAGCTGCCGACCTTTCAATCGACAAACTCAACGTCCCAGCCCCCGAGCCACCAAATCCCTAAAATACAGTACACAGAGGTTTTTCAAACAGTGGTTTATCTACAAGTTATATATATATACATACATGTGCTAAGCAAAGCCAATCAATCAATCAATCTATCTATCTATCTAATACATTTTTTTCAGAAAAAACAGCCCCCCCAAAAAACCTCCTCGAAAACAGCCACAAAAAGCCTCAAAAATGAGCTGCAAAAAACCTCAAAAATGGGCTGCAAAAAGCCTCGAAAATGGGCCAAAAATAGCCCCCAAAATGGGCCAAAAAAAGCCTCAAAAATGAGCCGAAAAAAGGCCCGAAAAATAGGAGGCCAAAACCTTTTTTTTTTGTTTTGTTAATTTCCTCTTCTAAATTTAGGTGTGTCTTATAGTTCGAAAAATACGGTAAGTGCACAAATCTACCACTTGAGTCATGTCCGACTCTCAGGCATGATTCTAATCTCTGTTTCTTGGCTGAGGGAGACAGCATTGTCCAAAGACAATTTCTGAGGTCATGTGGCCAGCATGGCTATATCCCAAAGGCACACAGAGTGCTCTTACCTTCCCACCAAAGTGGTACCTATTTATCTACTCGCATTTGCATGCTTTCAAACTGTTAGATGGGCAGGAGCTGCAGCAAGGAACGGGAGCTCACCCCATTGCGTGGAGCTCGGGTCTCAAACCTGGACTGTCAGCTCTACAGCTGACAAACTCTGCATCTTTAACCGCTGAGCCATCATGCCTCCTTATCTGCCAGTATCCAATCAATTGGAATAGAGCTGGAAGGCACCTTTGAGGTCTTCTAGTTGAGTCCCCTGCTCAAGCAGGAGACCTTATACCATTTCAGACAAGTGATTGTCCAGTCGAAAAATTCCAGTGATGGAGCATACACAACTTCTAGAGGCAAGTGTTCCACTGATTAATTGTCCTCAGTTTCAGTAAGTTTCTCCTCAATTCCAGGTTGCTTCTCTCCTTGATTAGTTTCCATCCATTGTAGACATAATTCTCGACTCCAAAATGATATACAAAAAGGTGTTCATTGCATGCAATTTTCTTTCTTTCTTTTTTCTTCTTCTTTTTTTTTTAAAGGTGTATTTTTTTTTTTTTGCATTTATATCCCGCCCTTCTCCGAAGACTCAGGGCGGCTTACACTATGTCAAGCAATAGTCTTCATCCTATTTGTATATTATATACAAAGTCAACTTTTTATTGCCCCCAACAATCTGGGTCCTCATTTTACCTACCTTATAAAGGATGGAAGGCTGAGTCAATCTTGGGCCTGGTGGGACTTGAACCTGCAGTAATTGCAAGCAGCTGCTGTTAATAACAGACTGTCTTACCAGTCTGAGCCACAGAAGCCCAGGGGTGGGATTCAGCCAATTCGGACCAATTTGGGTGAACCAATAGCTCCAACGATCAGCTGGGCCCACCCACCTGCCCCTGTGCTATATCGACCTATATTTCCCTTGTTTGAAGTCCAGCTGATAGGCGTGGCAGAGCGAATTGCTGCGCCTCAGCTGTTTTACTTACCGGGGCTGCAGTAGAAGGTGTTTTCAATTGTACTGCACACGTGTGGAGCGCGTATTTGGCGTGCATGCACAGTGGATCGGTTGTTACGATGGTAAGTTTTAGAGCTGTTTTCAAACGCACTGCGTGAACATGGAGCGCATTCAGTGAAGAGGTGTCTACACTGGTTGAATCCCACCACTGGATATATCAGAATATTAAAAAGCGGGGTACGATTCAAAGAAGTGGAGTCAAACTATTCTCCAAAGCACCTGAGGGTAGAGCAAGAAGCAGTGGGTGGAAACTTATCAAGGAGAGAAGCAACTTAGAACTAAGGAGAAATTTCCTGACAGTTAGAACAATGAATCAGTGGAACAACTTGCCTGCAGAAGTTGTGAATGCTCCAACACTGGAAATTTTTAAGAAAATGTTGGATAACAATTTGTCTGAAATGGTGTAGAGTTTCCTGCCTAAGCAGGAGGTTGGACTAGAAGGCCTCCAAGGTCCCTTCCAAGTCTGTTGTTGTTGTTGTTGTTGTTGTTGTTGTTCTTCTTCTTCTTCTTCTTCTTCTTCTTCTTCTTCTTCTTCTTCTTCTTCTTCTTCTTCTTCTTCTTCAGTAAATGAACAGCACCATCTCTTTTAGGAAAGTGTTGGAAGAAATATCCACCTGGGTTCAGTTCCAAGTGGGGACAAAGACACTGGAAACATGGAGGCTGCTTGAAAAGATGGTTTAATGGTGGTCAGGATCACATGGCTTGAGTTCCTGAACAGAAAAGGGCTGAGATCCTGTGCACTCCCTGGCTTTATGCTTTCTCTGAGCTTTGAATTTCCTGGGGCACAAGAAGAGTACCCTGATTGGCTGTCAGACTGCCAGGGGGTGGAGGTCTTAGCTAGCCTTGTTGGCTGATGTAATCTTCCCAGGTGTCATGTGGTGAGTTTCTGTTGCTAGATGGGTCCTATTGTGTTGCAGATGATGGTCCCATTGACAAAGATAGGGAGAATGAGTTTAACCTCTGACCCATTGACAAAGGTGGGGGGAGTGAGTTTCTGTCTCTGACCCATTGACAAAGGTGGGGGGAGTCAGGAAGCTGCTTTGTCTTTAAAACATGTTTTAAATATTTTCTAAAATATTTCATTCTTCTAGGAGGGGGGTGGGTGCTAAATTCCTACAAAAGGAACATGCCATCCCCGTTTGCAGGATAAATCGTTAGCAAATTTCATGGTTTTTTGCGGTGTTTTCCCAGAAAAATAATAGTAAGAAGAATAATTGGGTGGGAAAGGTCAAAGCCTGAATGCATTCTTTATCATCTGCGGGCACCTTGGAAGAAAGAGGGGGGGGGGGAATCTGAAAGGGAGAAAAAAAACAAAGACCTAACAATGGAAAAGAAACCTAGCCAGACCAGTTTGGGAAGGACCTCTCAAGAGTTAACAGTAAACGTCGTTTTTGCTTCAGGCGCAAAATTCTCATTTCCCCAGCTGTGGCGTATAGTTGGGGCTCTGACCTTTGAACCCTCTGCAAACCGCAGAGACCTGACATTCTAACACGTACAAGCCAGGTGACTCTCTGGAACAAGCGCTGTGACAGCTCTCTGCCCTCAGCCCTTTCCCAGGGTACCTTGTGTTCACCACCTCAGCAGACATCGGTGCTTAGCAAAACAAATGTTCTGCGGGGAAGGTAGAAGCAGCTTCAAAAAGATTGGGGGTGAGTGGGAGAGAAAGATAGGGAATGGATCGATCGATATAAAAGCTGGATCATTTGCAAACAATGCAGGCTACATCTCAGGGAAACAAGATGGAAAGGATTTTTTAAAAAACTGTCATCGGTATTGGCTTGAGAAAAAGGAAGAGTTTCTTCTTCTCCTTCTCCTTCTCCTTCTTCTTCCTCCTCCTCCTCTTCCTCCTCTTCTTCTTCTTCTCCTCCTCCACTTCTTCCTCCTCCTCCCCTCCTCCTCCTCCTTTTCTTCTTCTTCTTCTCCTCCTCTTCTTCCTCCTCCTCCTCCCGTCCTCCTCCCCTCCTCCTCCTCCTCCTCTTCTCCTCCTCTTCTCCTTCCTTCTCCTCCTCCTCTTCTTCTTCTTCCTCCTCGCCTCCTCCTCCTCCTCCTCCTCCTCCTCCTCCTCCTCCTCCTCCTCTTCTTCTTCTTTCTCCTCCTCCTCTTTCTTCCTCCTCCTCCTCTTTCCTCTGCCTCCTCCTCCCCCCTCTTCCTCCTCCTCTATATATCTGTCACTTCCACCAATGTTATAGAGTTCTCAGAAGTTTAATGTCTAGTTTAATGAAAAGAAGGACTAGGGGAGACATGATAGCAGTGTTCCAATATCTCAGGGGTTGCCACAAAGAAGAGGGAGTCAAGCTATTCTCCAAAGCAGCTGAGGGCAGGACAAGAAGCAATGGGTGGAAATTCATCAAGGAGAGAAACAACTTAGAACTAAGGAGAAATTTCCTGAGAGTTAGAACAATCAACAAGTGGAACAACTTGCCTCCAGAAGTTGTGAATGCTCCAACACTGGAAATTTTAAAGAAAATGTTGGATAGCCATTTGTCTGAAATGGTGTAGGGTTTCCTGCCTGGGCAGGGGGTTGGACTAGAAGACCTCCAAGGTACCTTCCAACTCTGTTATTATGTTATGTTAACTGGGTTATAACATAATGTGCCGAAATATGAGAAATTGAGCTTAGCCGTTTCTGTCCCTAGTGACGACTCTTGGTTGATTTGTTTGATGATCCGTTTATTTGTTTTATTGATTATTCATAGCATTCTCAAGAATGTTATCCAACACTAAAGTCAAAAAGTATCATTTCTTTTTTTTACAAACATGGAGTATTTATATATGCACGTTTTAGACAATGAGTTATTCATTCCATGGGCATTTGAGGCATACCCTCAAAACGACGCTATAGAGCACTGCACACCAGAACAACTAGACACAAGAACAGTTTTTTTCCCGAAAGGCCATCACTCTGCTAAACAAATAATTCCCTCGACACTGACAAACTATTTACTAAATCTGCACTACTATTAATCTTCTCATCGTTCCCATCACCAATCTCTTTCCACTTTTGACTGTATGACTATAACGTTGTTGCTGGTAATTCTTATGATTTATATTGATATATTGACCATCATTTGTGTTGTAAATGTTGTACCTTGATGAAGGTATCTTTTCTTTTATGTACACTGAGAGCATATGCACCAAGACAAATTCCTTGTGTGTCCAGTAACACTTGGCCAATAAAAATTCTATTCTATTCTATTTTGAACATTATTCAATCTAGAGTTGGAAGGGACTTTGGGGGTCTCCTAGTCCAATCCCCTGCTCAAGCAGGAGACCCTAAACCATTTCAGACAAATGGCTGTCCAGTTTTTTCCTTAAAGCTTCCAGTGATGGAGAACCCACTACTTCTGAAGGCAAGCGGTTCTACTAGTTAATTTTCTTAGTGTTAGGAAGTTTCTCCCTAATTCTAGGTTGCTTCTCTCCTTGATGAGTTTCCATCCATTGTTTCTTTTCTTGCCTTCTGGTGCTTTGGAAAACAAGTTGACTTCCCTCTTCTTTGTGGAACCCCCTCAAATACTGAAAGACTGATATCCTGTCACCCCCTCATCCATCTTTTGCCTAAACTGTCCATACCCAATTCCTGCAACCGTTCTTCATGTGTTTTAGTCTCCAGGCCTTTAATCATCTTAGTTGCTCTTCTCTGCACTTTTTCCATAGTCTCAACATCTTTTTTTTGTTTTGTGGTGACCAAAACTGGATGCAGAATCCCAGGTTAAGGTTTTTATAAAGCAGTACTAATACTGCTTTAGAGGGACGCGGTAGCTCAGGGGCTAGGATGTTGAGCTTGTCGATCAAAAGGTCGGCAGCTCAGCGGTTCGAATCCCTAGTGCTGCCGTGTAACGGGGTGAGCTCCCGTTACTTGTCCCAGCTTCTGCCAAACTAGCATTTTGAAAGCACGTAAAAAATGCAAGTAGAAAAATAGGGACCACCTTTGATGGGAAGGTAACAGCGTTCCATGTGCCTTTGGTGTTGAGTCATGCCAGCCACAGGACCACGGAGATGTCTTCGGACAGCGCTGGCTTTTTGGTTTTGAAATGGAGATGAGCACCACCCCCTAGAGTCGGCAACGACTGGCACGTATGTGCGAGGGGAACCTTTACCTTTACCTTTACTAATACTTCACATGATTTTGATTCTATGTCTCTGTTTATACAACCAAAGATTGTATTAGCTTTTTAAGCTGCTGCTGCTACTCACCGCTGGCTCATATTTAAGTTATCATCTACTAGCAGAAGTGGTATTTAGCCGGTTCGGACCAGTTGGGGTGAACCTGTATCAGAAATCACAGGTGGGCCCTCCCACCCGCCTTTGTTCTATGCCATCCTATTTAGGCAGGTTTTAAAGGCCGGACACATTTATTTTTATTTTATTTATTTATTTATTTGTCAAGCATGTATTTTATGACAGATACAAGTGTAAACATAAGTATACAAATAAAAAGAAACATTAGGACAGGGATGGTAGGCACACTGGTGTGTGCTTATGCACATCCCTTACAGACCCCTTAGGAATGGGGTGAGGTCAACAGTAGCCAGTCTAAGGTTAAAGTTTTGGGGGTTTGGGGAAGAAACCACAGAGTCAGGTAGTGCATTCCAGGCATTGACCACTCTGTTACTGTAGTTACTGAAGTCATATTTTCTGCAGTCTAGTTTGGATCAGTTTACCATGAGTTTATATCTATTGTGTGCTCTTGTATTGTTTTGGTTGAAGCTGAAATATTCATTGGCAGGTAGGACATTGTAGCAGATGATTTTATGTACTATGCTTAGGTCAGACCGAAGACGGTGAAGTGCTAAGTTGTCTAAGCCCAACATCTTGAGTCTGGTGGCCTAAGGTATTTTGTTGCGAGCAGAGGAGTGGAGGACTCTTCTTGTGAAATATCGCCAGAGTCATTCGATTGTATTAATGTCCGATATGCAGTGCGGGTTCCAGACAGATGAGCTGTATTCAAGAATTGGTCTGGCAAAAGTTTTGTATACTCTAGTTTGCAGTTCAATATTACCAGAGAAGAAACTATGCAAGATTAGATTAACAACACTTAATGCTTTTTTAGCAATGCTGTTACAGTGAACTCTGGCACTTAGATCATTTGAGATGAGTACTCCAAGGTCTTTGACAGAGTGAAGATCATCTGTTAGGTCGTATCCGCCCAGCTTGTATTTTGTGTTCTGGATTTTTTATTGCCAATGTGTAAGACAAAGCATTTGTTGGTTGAGATTTGGAGTTGCCAATTGTTTGACCATTCTGACACATAGTCAATGTGTCATATATGTCAAACATATGATATATGTGTATATGTGACACATAGTCATAGACATATGTGACACATGCAAGGAAGGCACGCTTGCATGCAAAGTGCAGGCATGGAAGGCCAGACATGTGTGGAAGGCAGGTGCACGTATGAACTGGGCACACATGTGTGGCGAATCGGTAGTTACAAAATGTGAAACCCACTGCTGTCTACTAGGACTGCAACATCCCAACATGGTCCTTAAACTACCCAATTCTTGGTTTTTAAATTTGGAATCAAAGAACCTGTCAAGGGGTACAGAAGCCATCCAAGCAAGCTGACCAGAATTTTGTCTTTTAAGTTTAATCAACAATGAATGGTCCTCACTGAAAACCGAGCTATTCCTTCCTTCGTTTTTATTTTCTTTCTCCCGGAATTGCCTCCACCACAATGAGATTCTTCCTTTGTTATCAAGCAATTATCTCAAAACAAAACTGAACAATGAAATATATGGATTAGAGTGGGAAGTCTGTGGCAACCCCAGGTCCTCTAACAAAATTTCTCCTTTCTTTTCACTGCTTCCTTTTGTGACAAAGCAAGGCATTGAATGAACCAAATCCATTCTCCAGTTCTTGACTTCTTGCAAATTCCTTCATGCCTGCTTGAAAAGGGTTCTGTGCCATGTATCTTTTGCTGTAATGTTCGTTGACATCTCTATTATCTTGACTGTGCAATTGGACTTGGACATTTATTTTGGAGTAAAGTTCCAATTAGCTCTGGAAAGAGAACATCAATTAGCCCAGCTGACCCTAAGTTCTTTTCGTAAAGTTAAGGAGGATCCGACCTCAGACCAGGCTAATCCATGGACAGAAGAACATTAGGAAACCCCAGAGTTATGGGTTAGATTGGGCAATTGAAAACAAAAAGCAATAAATAAATAATCTGGAAGTGAATTCTTGGTTGTTGTTATCAAGATAGTCAGCATCCTAAAAAGCAGATCAGAAAGCAGAGACATCACCCTGCCAACAGAAGTGCGTATAGTCAAGGTTATGGTTTTCCCAGTTGCAATGGATGGCTGTGAAAGTTGGACCATATGAAAGGCTGAGCGCCAAAGAATTGAGGCCTTTGAACTCTGCGAGTCCCTTGGACTGCAAGCTGATCAAACCGGTCAGTCCTAGAGGAGATCAACCTTGATTGCTCTTTAGAAGGCCAGATCCTGAAGATGAAACTCAAATACTTTGGCCACCTAATGAGAAGGAAGGACTCACTGGAGAAGAGCCTAATGCTGGGAAAGATGGATGGCAAAAGAAGAAGGGGACGGCAGAGAACGGGGTGGCTGGATGGAGTCACTGAAGCAGTCGGTGTGAGATTAAATGGACTCCAAAGGATGGGAGAGGACAGGAAGGCCTGGAGGAACGTTGTCCATGGGGTCATGAGGGGTTCGACATGATTTTGCAACTAACAACAACATCAAGATAGTAACAGAGATGCATCTATGAAGTCAATGGTCAAGTTGACTTCTGATTGAAGGAACCTTTACTTTATTTATAAGGGTCTCAGGGACACGTGATAGCTATGATAGAACCAAAGAGGGTGAGACAGTTGTTACAGCTGTCCAGTCTTTAAAAACATGCCTGAATATTACATGTTCTCAATGTATACAGAAGAGCATTCCGTCTTTCTCTACTGCATCTTTCTTTCTTTCTTTCTTTCTTTCTTTCTTTCTTTCTTTCTTTCTTTCTTTCTTTCTTTCTTTCTTTCTTTCTAATAATAATTTTAAATTAAAATTAAAAATATTATTAATAATTTAATACTGTTTCCTGATTGTTTATTTGTACCCTATGATTATTATTAAGTGTTGTAACTTATGATTCTTGATGAACGTACCTTTTCATTTATGTACATTGAGAGCGTATTCTATTCTATTCTATTCTATTCTATTCTATTCTATTCTATTCTATTCTTTGTTTCCTTCCTTCACTGTCCCTCTCCTCTCCTCCCTCCCTCCCTTCCTTTTTCACTGTTCCTTGCCTTCCTTCATCAATCAACCAATGGAACAGAAGTTTATTTATTTTTGTTTTATTTTATTTATTTTATTTATTTGTCACAACAGTATATATAAGCATAAGCATGAAATAACTATACGATATATAAGCATATATATAAGCATAAGTATGTAATAACTATACGAAATTGGATACAATCAAAGAGAACATTAGGACAGGGACGGGAGGCACGCTGGTGCTCTTATACACGCCCTTTACAGACCTCTTAGGAATGGGGTGAGGTCAATAGTAGATAGTCTTTGGTTAAAGCTTTGGGGATTTTGGGAAGAGACCACAGAGTCTGGTAGTGCATTCCAGGCATTAACAACTCTGTTACTGAAGTCATATTTTCTGCAATCAAGATTGCCTTCAGAAGTTGTGGGAGCTTCATCACTTGAGAATTTCAAGAAAAGGTTGGACTGCCATTTTTCAGAAATGGTTTAGGGTCTCCTGCTTGAGCAGGGGTTGGACTAGATGACCTATAAGGTCCCTTCCAACTCTGTTAATCTGTTATATTCCTTCCACCATTTTCCACCTCCAAGATCCCAAATCTGTTATTCTGTCATTTATTCTACCTACTAAGGTAAAGGTAAAAGGTAAAGGTTCCCCTCGCACATACGTGCTAGTCATTGCCGACTCTAGGGGCCGGTGCTCATCTCCGTTTCAAAGCCGAAGAGCCAGCGCTGTCCGAAGACGTCTCTGTGGTCATGTGGCCGGCATGACTCAACGCCAAAGGCGCACGGAATGCTGTTCCCTTCCCATCAAAGGTGGTCCCTATTTTTTCTACTTGCATTTTTTACGTGCTTTTCAACTGCTAGGTTGGCAAGAGCTGGGACAAGTAACGGGAGCTCACCCCGTTACACGGCAGTACTAGGGATTTGAACCGATCGAGAAGCTCAGCGTCCTAGGCCCTGAGCCACCGCGTCCCTTTATTCTAACTACTACAGGGGGGAAAAAAACCTCTTACTTCTAATAAACTTTTTCCCCAGTCTAAGGAGAAGGAGGATAATCTGACATACCGATTGGGGTTTTGTAAAAGAGACAGAACCTAACTAAAACTATTTTTATTCTTATTTACATGTTCCTCTAGGCCATTCTGATACGTCTGACCCTAAACAGCTCCCAAGACTAGCAGGGAACTTCTCCAAGTTTTATTTTTCATTACTTCCAAAGTGCTCCCTATATTTTAATAAGACTTTAATTTTCAGATGCAAAATGCTTCTAAATTAAAAATATTCCCTTATCCCCTTAAAAGTGGACCATTTTGAAAAGTTTAATAATCTTGGCCTCTGCGACAGAAAAGTTGCATCAATTCCCTTACTGGACATTGACTTCTTTCTGCCAGACACCAAATGTTGGAAAACTTAAGATGTTTTGACTGTGATCTAGATAAACACTGAAGGCTTTATGCAAAAGTGAAGTCGCTGGTGCTATTCAGAGCCTTAAAATCACTTATGTGTGTAATTGCTTGCTAGATGGTGCTTTTTGCAAAAAAAGAAAAGAAAAAAGAAAAGAAAAAGCAACAAACAAACCTTTAACTCAGTTTGGATGCAATTACGCTTACAATTTACAAGGTCACTTTGGCTCTTTGAATTTTTCTGTGCTTGCCAATCTGTTACCTGTATTATACACGGAATATAGCTTGTGAATGAAAATTTTAATTTGATTTAGTGTGTGTGTGTGTGTGTGTTTGTGTGTATATGTTTTAGATAGATAGATGGATGATAGATAGATAGATAGATAGATAGATAGATAGATAGATAGATAGATAGATAGATAGATAGATAGATGTCGTGTCCCCCTCCCCCTCCGATGACCGGGTCTAGGAAGTCCGTATCAAGCGTGGCCACGAAGCCTCTGCAGCTTTGCCAAATTCCTTTCAGATTTCTCAGGGCAGGCAGGAATCCAAGTTGTGACTTCAGCAAACTAAAGGAGACTTTGCTTGACTCAAAGTTGCTTGACTCAAGCTGATCCTTTATATAGGCTGTGGGGTGTGGCTCCATGACTCAGCACTTCTCCAGGCCTGCCCCTCCCTTCCTTCTGCTGATGTCGCCTCTCAGATCTCCGGAAGCGGGGATCCGTCCACTGTGAATTCTTTTCCGCTGGATCTGCTGCCGGTAATTCCAGCACGTGGCTGGCTCCCTGCTCACACGCTGTAGGAGTGAAGTTTGTTTGTTCATTCCTGACATTCTGTCCAGGCATGGGGCCAGAGCTGGGGGCTGGAGGCATGTCAGGCTGTTCCTCTTCATTATCAGACTCTGAATCTGATAGCAGGTCTGGGAGGCGACAGGAGGGGCCCGGCTGAGAAGAGGAGGGAGGACGAGGCACAACAGATAGATATAGATGTAGATGTAGATATAGATATAGATATATAGATATATATATAGAAAAGATATATACAGTATGTCTAGATGCTAGCTCCATGCAACATCATTTAGCAAAAGCCTTTAAAGAGCGTGAGGATACACACACCTCTTCTGTTATGTATTTCTTCAACTTTCTCTAATCCAAGAACCTTCTGCGGCCAGCAGAATTAAAAATAGCATCAATTGAGTAGCTGACGCTACTGAATGGGTTGTCCCTAAGGTGCTTTTACAAGAGGAACTGGACTTCCTTGTTTTGTTTTGTTTTGAAGATGTTGTCGTGTCCCACTCATCCGCTGACGGCCGGGTCAGGGAAATCCGAATCAGGCTTGCCTCTGCAGCTCTGCCCAAAGTCCTAGCAAAGTCCTCAGAGCAGGCAGGAGACCAGTAAGTGACTTCAGCAAGATAAGTTCGACTTTTGCCTGACTCAGAGACTGCCAGAAAGCAGATCCTTTATATAGGCCATGGGGTGTGGCTCCATGACTCAGCACTCATTAAGGCCTGCCCCTCCCTTCCTTCTGTTGCCTCCGCCTATCCAGCCTTCTGTGCGAGGATCACACCAATCAGCAGCTGTTGGGAATAAACCCTCCTCAGGCTCACATGCTGTGGAGGAGGGGGAGGGGTCTAGCTGCTCCGTTTGCCTGGGCATGGAGTCAGGGCTGGGGCCGGGAGATGCTCCTTCTTCTGCAGTTTGTGTGGGCATGGAGCCAGGACTTGGGCCGGGAGGCATACATTCCTCAGTGTTCGGGAGCAGGTAAGAAGGCCCCGGCTGCTCTGAGGGCGGGCAAGACACAACAGATGTTTTGCTTCTCATCCAAGACGCTTCCTCAGCTCTGATGAGAAGTGAAACGTCTTCAAAGAAAAACAAGGAAGTTCAGTTGCCTCTTGAAAAAGCATTTTTGGGGCAACCATGACTTGGAAGGCTGAGAATCCCCACAGACATTATTCAATGGGTTGAATGTGAAGCATCTGATCAAAGGATTGGCTTGGGAAGGAACTGTCCTACAATGAGGAATGAAGGAAGGGTTGAACTCCCTCAAGTGAATATAACAGAGCAGCAGAATTAACAGAGTTGGAAGGGACCTTGGAGGTCTTCTAGTCCAACCCCCTGCTCAAGGAAGAGCCCCTATACCAGAGGTCTTGCTGGCTGGAGAATTCTGGGAGTTGCAAGTCCACAAGTCTTAAAGCTGCCAAGTTTGAAGACCTCTGCCCTATACCATTCCAGACAAGTGGCTGTCCAGTCTCTTCTTTAAAACCTGCAGTGATGGAGCCCCCACAACTTCTGAATGCAAGCCCTTCCACTGAGCAATAGTCCTCACTGTTAGGAAGTTTCTCCATATTTTTAGGTTGCTTCTTGCCTTGATTCATTTCCTTCCATTGTTTCTTCTCCTGCTTTTAGGTACTTTAGAAAATAGTTGTTGTTGTTGTTGTTGTTGTTGTTGTTGTTGTTGTTGTTGTTGTTGTTGTTATTATTATTATTATTATTATTATTATTATTATTATTATTATTATTATTAGCATTTATATTATTATTATTTGCATTTATATCCCGCCCTTCTCCGAAGACTCAGGGCAGCTTGTACTATGTCAAGCAATAGTCTTCATCCATTTGTATATTATATACAAAGTCAACTTGTATTGCCCCCAACAATCTGGGTCCTCATTTTACCTACCTTATAAAGGATGGAAGGCTGAGTCAACCTTGGGCCTGGTGGGATTTGAACCTGCAGTAAGTGCAAGCAGCTGTGTTAACAACAGACTGTCTTAACAGTCTGAGTCACCAGAGGGCCCTTGATACCCCACCCCCCCACCCCTCTTTCTGGCAGCTGCTCAAATACTGGAAGACTGCTATTATGTCACTCTTATGTCCTTTTCTCTAGATTAGCTATATCCAAATCCCGAAACTGTTCTTCATATGTTTTCATCTCCAGGCCTTTGATCATCTTGGTTAATTAACCATCCACTTAATCATTCTTATTGTTAGAAAGTTTCTCCTTAATTCCAGGTTGCTCCTCTCCTTGATTAGTTTCCATCCATTGTTTCTTGTCTTGTCTTCTGGTGCTTTGGAAAATAAGTTGACCCCCCTCCTCTTTGTGGCAACATCTCAAATACAAGAAGACCCCTTTCATGTCACCCCTTGTCTAAACTGGCCATACCCAATTCCTGCAACCGGTCTTCATGTGTTTCAGTCTCCAGGCCTTTAATCATCTCAGCTGCGATTCCTAAAACCCGTTCTTCGTATGTAACCCGTTCTTCGTATGTTCTAGCCTCCATCATTGTAACTTCGCACGGTCACAAAACAAACAGTTGTAAGTCGAGGACTACACGCCGCGTTTCCAAAAGTTGAGTCTTCTCGGCTCCAGCTCAGCGTTTCTGAAGTAAGTAAAACCCACGTCTCCCATCCTTGCCCATTTCTGCTGACTTTTTATTTTTCAAAAAACGGGGCAGGACATTTGCTGAGTCAGAACTGTGCTCCCCAAAGCAAGCTATAAAAATGGTGCAGATTTACTTGCCGCCATTAACCTTTCTTCCCCATACACTGTAATTAATAACTTTCCCCTTCTGCCGCGTTTCAGCTCCACTTGCTTACCATTCAGCGGTCATTTTTAAGCTCTCAGCTTAATACGGAAATTTGCGTTCTTGTGCCTTATTTTAATTTATTTAATTTATTTTTAATTTATTTATTTATTTGATTTTTATACCGCCCTCCTCCCGAAGGACTCAGGGCGGTGTACAGGCAAAAATAAAACAGATAATACAATATACACTTTAAAAAGCAGATTAAAAAGCAGATTAAAAAACTTATTTTAAAATTAGCCTGATAGGTTAAAATATACTAGACTAAAAAACCCCATTTAAAATTAATTAATAAAAATTTAAAATTATTAAAATTCAATTCAAGCCAGCCCCGCGCGAATAAAAAGATGTGTCTTCAGTTCACGACGGAAAGTCCGAAGGTCAGGTATTTGGCGTAAACCCGGGGGAAGCTCGTTCCAGAGTGTGGGAGCCCCCACAGAGAAGGCCCTTCCCCTGGGGGCCGCCAGCCAACATTGCTTGGCGGACGGCACCCTGAGAAGTTCCTCTCTGTGTGAGTGTACGGGTCGGTGGGAGGCATGAGGTAACAGCAGGCGGTCCCGTAAGTACCCAGGCCCTAAGCCATGGAGCGCTTTAAAGGTGGTAACCAACACTTTAAAGTGCACTCGAAAGGCCACAGGTAGCCAGTGCAGTCTGCGCAGGAGCGGTGTTACGTGGGAGCTACGCATAGCTCCCTCTATCACCCGCGCGGCTGCATTCTGGACTAGCTGAAGCCTCCGAGTGCACTTCAAGGGGAGCCCCATGTAGAGAGCATTACAATAATTTCCAGCTCTTTGGCCAAAGTGGGTACAACAAATTCAAAAACAAAGGAAATTGTTTCCCTTACACACACACACCCCAAATCTCAAGGATTTAAACCCCAGACAAATGTTAGTCAATATTTGTGTTTTCAAGAATACTTGAAAAAATACACATATATCCTTTTTTTAATTTATTTGTCAAACACAACACTATATATAAGTATAAGCATGAAATAACCATACGAATTGGATACAATCAAAGGGAACATTAGGACAAGAACGGTAGGCACGCTGGTGCTCTTATGCACGCCCCTTACAGACCTCTTAGGAATGGGGTGAGGTCAATAGTAGATAGTCTTTGGTTAAAGCTTTGGGGATTTTGGAAAGAGACCACAGAGTCAGGTAGTGCATTCCAGGCATTAACAACTCTGCTACTGAAGTCATATTTTCTACAATCAAGATTGGAGCGGTTCACATTAAGTTTAAATCTATTGTGTGCTCATGTATTGTTGCGATTGAAGCTGAAATAGTCTTCGACAGGAAGGACATTATAGCAGATGATTTTATGAGTTATACTCAGGTCATGCCGAAGGCGATGGAGTTCTAAATTTTCTAAACCCAGGATTTACTGGGTGAAAGCAGGCTTAATATCAGTAACTGTGAGAGGGATTTTGGAGTCTTACTGGACAACCAATTAAATGTGAGCCAGCAGTGTGTGGCAGCAGACAAAAAAGCCAATGCAATTCTAAATTCCGTTAACAGAGGGATACAATCAAGATCAAGTGAGATACTAATACCACTCTATAAAGCCTTAGTAAGACCACACCTAGAATACTGCATCCAGTTCTGGTCACCACTCTATACAAAAAGAGTTTGAGACTCTAGAAAAAGCACAGAGGAGAGCAACCAGGATGATTAGGGGACTGGAGGCTAAAACATACGATGAACAGTTGCAGGATCTGGGCATGGCTAATCTAGGGAAGAGAAGGACAGGGGAGACATGATAGCAGTCTTCCAATATTTAAGGGGCTATCACAAAGAGGAAGCGGTCAAGCTATTTTCCAAAGCACCTGAAAGACAGACAAGGAATAATGGATGAAAATTGAACAAGGAGAGATTCAACCTGGAAATAAGGAGAAATTTTCTGACAGTGAGAGCAATTAACCAATAGAACAGTTTGCCTTCAGAAGTTGTGGGAGCTTCATCACTGGAAGCTTTCTAGAAGAGACTGGACTGCCATTTTGTCAGAAATAGTGTAGGGTCTCCTGCTTGGATGTGGGGGTTGAACTAGATGACCTATAAAGTCCCTTCCAATTCTGTTAATTTGTAAAAAGTGCAAAGAAGAGCAACTAAGATGATTAAGGGCCTGGTGACTAAAACATAGGAAGAACGGTTGCAGATTTGGGTATGGCTAGTCTAGAAAAAAGAAGAACTAGGGGTAACATGATAGCAGTATTCCAGTATTTGAGGGGCTGCCACAAAGAAGAGGGGGGTCAACCTATTTTTGAAAGCACCAGAATGCAATCAAGGAGAGAAGCAACCTCGAATTAAGGAGAATCTTCCTAACAATGAGGACAATTAACCAGCGGAACAGAAGTTGCCTTCAGAAGTTGTGGGTGCTTCATCAATGGAGGTTTTCAAGAAGAGACTGGACAGCCACTTGTCTGAAATGGTATAGGATCTCCTGCTCAAGCACAGGGTTGGACTGGAAGACCTCCAAGGTCCCTTCCACCTTCATTCTGTTTGAGTGAGTGGTGGAGGAACACTTCCTTGGCAGACTCAGCTGAGATCAATGTTAAGAGGTGTGGTGGCCCAGTGGTTAGAATGCAGTATTGTAGGCTAATTCTGCAGGCTGCCTGTTGTGGCTCCAGCACCCGCACACACCCCCGCCAGGCCTGGCCCCCTGCCAGAAAGTGACTCAGAGAATGAGGGGGAAGGGCTGTCGGGGCTCCCCTCTGCAGGGCCGGCCTCTCTGGCTCAGCTCCAGGAGCCAGAGGCAGGCCAGGTGGAGGAGGTTGACGAGGCCTCTGTATCTCTCCCCACCCAGGCAACGCTTTCAGACCCAGCTGTGGACAATCAGTCCTGGTTAGATCCCCGGTTTTGTAGACAAGAGAAGCGGGAACAACAGAAGAAGGGGTGGAGCAGGCCTAGAAAGTGCTGAGTCACGGAGCCACACCCCACAGGGTATAAAAGCAGGAGGGGCTGCTCTACTGCTTCGTGACGGGCAAAACAAACTGACTGGAGAAAACTTGAGCTGAACTATTTGACTGAGCATTTGGCTTGGATTGCTGTTTGTTCCTGATTTCCTGGTTGCTCCAGTAATGAGCTTCTAACACGCCGGCATCAAGGAAGATAAAGAACCTTGGCAGACGCTCGCTGGTTTGCTGTCAGAGCTGATAGCTGCCGTGGACTAAATTGCCGGCTAATTGAGTCAGTTCACGTGCCTCCCAGTTCACGTGCCTCCCAGACTGAGGTGGGGGGACAGAACACTGCCGATTTCCAGCATTTCGGCAGTTTGAATCTCACTGGCTCAAGGTTGACTCAGTCTTCCATCCTTCCCATTACAGTCAGAACTGAAGAAGCTTGTTTGATTGAGAAATAAAACATCTTCAAGGAAAAAACTAAGAAAATCCAGTTGCGTCTTGAAAAACAAACAAACCTTTGTGACAAAAAGGACAGGAGAATCTTTAGAAGAATTGTGACTGAACATTCCCAATCTAAGCTATAATCCTCCCTGATTTTTCCTGGTGCAGTGGTAAGAATGCACTATTTATTGCAGGCTAATTCTGCTCACTGCCAGGAGTTCGATCCTAGCCAGCTCAAGGTTGACCAGCCTTCCGAGGTTGGTAAAATGAGGACCCTGATTGTTGGGGGCAATATGATGACTCTGAAAACCGCTTAGGGAAGGCTGTAAACCACTGGGAAGCGGTATGCAAGTGTAAGTGCTATTGCTATTCCTTCCTTCCTTCCTTCCTTCCTTCCTTCCTTCCTTCCTTCCTTCCTTCCTTCCTTCCTTCCTTCCCTCCCTCCCTCCCTCCCTCCTTTCTTGCCATGGTGGCACAGTGGCTAGAATCAGGGCTGAGTTCTATTTATCTTTACTACCAGTTCGCAACGGGAGCGCACAGACTTCTGCGAATGCGCAGATTGTCCATAATGACATCTGGGCGGGTGGGGGGAGCCCAATGGTGGGATTCAAGTAATTTAACAATTGGTTCTCTGCCCTAATGATTTCTTCCAACAGCCAGTTCACCAAACTGCTCAGAAAATTAACAACTGGTTCTCCCGAAGTGGTGCGAATTGGCTGAATTCCACCAACTGTTCCCGCCGGTTTTACTACCGGTTTGCAAGAACCGGACTGAACCAGGAGCAACCCACCACTGGCTGGAATGCAGTATTGCAGGCCAACTCTGCCCACTGTCTGGAGTTCGATCCTGACCCACTCAAGGTTGACTCAGCCTTCCATTCTTCCGAGGTGGGTAAAATGAGGATCCTGATTGTTAGGGTCAAGAGGCTGACTCTGTAAACCACTTAGAGAGGGCTGTAAAGCAGTGTGA
The DNA here is from genome assembly GCF_028640845.1 of Ahaetulla prasina. NCBI lineage: Eukaryota > Metazoa > Chordata > Lepidosauria > Squamata > Colubridae > Ahaetulla > Ahaetulla prasina. The sequence continues at coordinate 297,036,243 of NC_080540.1, read as the reverse complement.
AGTGGTATATAAGTCTAAGTGCTATTGTCCTTCCTTCCTTCCTTCCTTCCTTCCTTCCTTCCTTCCTTCCTCCCTCCCTCCCGCCCGCCCGCCCTCCCTCCTTCCTTCCTTCCTTCCTCTGTTATGGCATAGTGGTTAGAATGCAGTATTGCAAGCTAACTCTGCCGACTGCCAGCAGTTCGATTCTCATTGGCTCAAGATTGACTCAGCCTTCCATCCTTCCGAGGTGGGTAAAATGAGGACCCTGATTGTTGGGGGCAATATGCTGACTCTGTAAGCCACTTAGAGAGGGCTGTAAAGCACCGCAAAGTGGCATATAAAGTAAGACTAAAAGCTATTGCTACTTCTATTGCTAAATCTCCCACTATCTTCCATATCCAATCTCCCAGGTGGCTGCAAACCCCTTCATTTTAAAGTAAGAGTTTCTCCTGCATGGAAGATATTAAATTGGGAAGAAGGTCACCTGTGAGAAACAATGCAGGCAGGTAGGAAAGCCTTCGATCAGTTAAGCACTCCAGCTAATAGATAGCAAGTTCAATGCAGAATGATGTAGAATAATGAGACTTGGAGACTGTAGTAAAAGAACATAATACCTGCTTAATGGGAAGTTACCACCGTATATTGACCCAAAGGGAGCAATGGGAATTATTTTAATAACGGAAGGTTTCCTCTATATTAAAGTCTTCTCTGAACTGTTAAAGAAATCATAAGTGTTTTTTTTTTTCCTTTATCTTTTATTTTCTGTCGGGAAAGACCTCATCAAAAGCAACATGCACTGAATTATTTGAGTGTCGACAAAGCCATTTAATACAGTAGCTAGAGGAAGATGTCTGGGGTTGTAGATTTTTTTGCAAAGGTTTATTAGAGATGAAGTTTATTTTACCTGGGGAGCAGATAGACGTATCAGGAGAAGGGAGAAAATTTTGAAAGAAGAGCAATAATCAAAGCTGCATGGTTTAATTAATGAATTAAACGTCTTGTATAAACAGTCATTTTTTTTGCTTCCTCTCCCTTCGTCCTAGGAGCAGTTTTTTAAAAAAATAATCAAGAGGGTGATTGCAACAGTACAATCATGTGATCAAAACCCTGACTTTTTAACAAGTGTCAACAATGCCCATTGAAAGTAGTAAGGCTTCGGATGATACACTGATGGTGTTACCTAGTTGGGTAATAAAATGTCTGCAAGAAAACAACCAAGCTCAGAGACAACCAAGGAACCCCCAGTCCTCTCTTTCTCCTCCTCCTCCTCCTCCTCCTCCTCCTCCTCCTCCTCCTCCTCCTCCTCCTCCTCCTCCTCCTCCTCCTCTTTTTCAAGTCCCTGATTTACCTCCACAATTGAGGCCAACCTTGCTGAGCAAGACAGTTGTTAAGTGAGCTTTGGCCCACTAGATGCCCTTTCTTGCAACAGTTGTTAAGTGAATGATGTAGCGGTTATGTGAACTCAGCTCCTGTTCTGTCCCCCTCCCCACCACACCTATATAGTTTGGTGAGATCAAGAGAAATTCATGAATTCATGGGTATCTTGGAAATGCATCCTTCCTGGAGGAACTTGATAGTATGTGAGATGCCATGTGATGAGCAGAACAGGTTTGATGTTCTGTCCCCCTCCCCACTTCACAGAGAAGATGCAGAGACACGTGTCCCACAGTCCTTTATATTTACAGCAGACCTGACTTTCTGTAGTGGATGACAGACTTGGCAGCGACAGTGCAAAGACCTGCCAAGTTCCGAGTTCCTTATCTCTTATGGAGACAGAAGCCCATGTGTCCAAAATCCGTTGCCAAGAGCTCACAGAAAAATCCTTTGCCCAGTCCAGGCCTTTTAACTCCTAAGCGATTGATCTGCAGTTCACACTTGGTAGCTTTTTGTCCATCACAAGGGCCAGATGGCAACTCCACCCGCTTTTATCCCCTGTGGGGTGTGGCTCAGTGATTCAGCAATCTCTGGGCCTGCCACAGCTCTTCCTTTGCTGTGCACACTTATCTTTTCGTCGCTGCCTTGGGTCAATCCAGGATTCAGCTGGAGCCTGAGGCATTGCCAGGGAGGAGGAGGGTCTAGGAGAGGGAGGCCTTATCAGCTCCTCCTCCTGGCCTAAAGCTGGAACCTAGGGCGGTGCCAGAGAGGAGGGTCCTGGAGAGGGAGGCCTTGTCGGCTCCTCCCCATCACTCTTAGAGTCATCCTCCTCCATGAGAACAGACTCAGGAGCCGGAGTCACAAAAGCTCCCCTCATTGACTTTGCTTGTCCAAAGCTGGGTGGGAAGGTTATAAATGGGGATCACATGACCCTGGGACGCTGCAACCATCATAAATACATGCCGGTTGCCAAATGCCAGAATTTTGATCATGTGACCATGGGGATGCCGCCACAGTCTTAAGTGTGAAAAACAGTCCTGAGTCACTCTTTTCAGTATGTTGTAACTTTGAATGGCCACCAAACAGATAGTTGTAACTTGAGGATTGCCTGTACCATAAAGAAGACTGGGTCAACCAAGCATCAAAGGGAAGGACAAGAACCAATGGATGGAAACTAATCAAGGAGAGAAGCAACCTGGAAGTAAGGAGAAACTTCCCAACAGTGAAAACAATTAACCAGTGGAACAGCTTGGCTTCAGAAGTTGTGGGTGTTTCATCACTGGAGGTTTTTGAGAAGAGACTGGACAGTCACTTGTCTGGAATGGTACAGGGTCCCCTGCTAGAAGAAAGAGGAGCAGGAGGAGGAGGAGGAGCAGGAGCAGGAGGAGAAGGAGGAGGAGAAGAAGAGGAGGAGGAGGAGGAGGAGGAGGAGGAGGAGGAGGAGGAGGAGGAGGAGGAGGAGGAGGAGGAGGAGGAAGAAGGAGAAGGAGAAGGAGAAGGAGAAAACTAGAACTAAAGGGAAATTTCCTGACAGTGAGAACAATCAACCAGTGGAAAAGCTTAGCTTCAGAAGTTGTGGGTGTTCCAACACTGCAGTCTTTTAAGAAGAGATTGTACAAACCCTTTGTCTGAAATGGTATCTCCTGTGTCTCCTCCTTGAGCAGGGGGTTGGACTAGGAGACTTCCAAGGTCCCTTCCACCTCTGTTATTCTGTTATTCAAAGGAGAAAAACAGCGCCATTGCATGAAGTTGGTCTTCGCTGAATTTTTCTTTGTCTGCACATGAGGCTGACCAAAATGGCTGTGAAAACTTAGCTCGTTGATCCATCCGCGATCACCCTAAAGAAGAGTTGCTAATTGAAGAAATGTGGAATAGGTGACTTATTAAAACATTTAACCAGTTCCGGTGGAGTTGGTTGCTGACACATTTTCCCTCAATCTTTGAGAATTGTAGGTGTTGTGTCTCGTCCGATCTCACCACAGCCGGGGCCTTCTTATCTGTTTCCGAACACGGAGGAATTTCCTAGTATGCCTCCCGGCCCCAGCCCTGGCTCCATGCCCAGACAGGCTGAAGAGGAGGAAATACCTCCAGCCCCCAGCTCTGGCTCCATGCCCAGGCAAACGGAGCAACTAGACCCCTCCCCCTCCTCCACAGCATGTGAGCCTGAGGGAGGTCAATTACCAACAGCTGCCGATTGGAGTGACCCTCGCGTCAGAAGACTTGATAGGCGGAGGCAACAGAAGAAAGGGAGGGGCAGGCCTGGATAAGTGCTGAGTCATGGAGCCACACCCCATGGCCTATATAAAGGACCTGCTTTCTGGCATTCTCTGAGTCAGGCAAAGTCTAAACATATCTTGCTGAAGTCACTTTCTGGTCTCCTGCCTGCCCTGAGGACTTTGCTAGGACTTTGGCAGAGCTGCAGAGGCACGCCTGATTCGGATTTCCCTGACCCGGCCGTCAGCGGAGGAGTGGGACACGACAGTAGATTCTCCAAGGGATGACATGTTCACCGAATTTTTATCCTTAACAGTTCTTTTGGGGATGACTCCTTAAATGGTAGGGATTGAGGCATGGTTGTAGCGGAATTGTCTTCAACTTCTCCCCCCCCTCTTATTTTTTCTCTCTCTCTGCCTTTTTCCCTGCTTCTCTCTCTCTCTCTTCCTTGCTTCTCTCTCGCTTTCATTTTCCCTGTTTCTCTCTCTCTGTTTTCCGTACTTCTATCTCTTTCTTTCTCTCTTCCCCTCATTTTTCTGTTTCTCTGTCTTCTTGCTTCTCTCTCTCTCTCTCCCTTCCTTCCTCCCTCTCTCTCTATGCTTCTCTCGCTCTCATTTTCCCTGCTTTTCTCTTTCTCTCTCTCTTTTGTTTTTCCTGCTTCTCTCTCTCTCTCTCATTTTCTCTGTTTCTCTCTCTCTCTGTTTTCCCTACTTCTATCTCTTTCTTTCTCTTTCCCCATTTTCTGTTTCTCTCTCTTTTGTTTCCCCTCTATCATTTTCCCTGCTTCTCTCTCTCTCTCCCTTCCTTCCTCCCTCTCTCTCTCACTTTCCCTGCTTGTCTCTCTCTCCCTTCATTCCTCCCTCCCTCCTTCCCTCCTTCCCTCCCTTCCTCTCTCTCTCTCTCTCGCTTTCCCTGCTTCTCTCACTCACTCACTCTCTTTCCCTGCTCCTCTCTCTCTCCCTTCATTCCTCCCTCCCTCCCTCTCCTACTTTCCCTGCTTCTCTGTCTCTCTGTCTCTCTCATATGTGGGGAGACAGAGAGAAAAATAGCCACTTCTATTAAGAAAGATCAAGCCCTCTTTTCCAGTGTCCCTAGTTTCAAATGCCAGCCCTGCTGACATTTCTGTGACCTTAGAAGCAGCATAATTGGGCAATCATCCATCTGTTTTAGTGCGGTGGGAAAGCCATCACCGAGATGTCGTAACAATGCCATAAAGCTCTCTGAAGTGTGGTGTTGATAAGTTCTCAAATAAAATCGGAGGAAGCCCAATAAACATTGACTTTAGAGCAAATGAATCTTCAAGGGAGGTGAATTTCACTCCCCGTTTTCTCATCCTTTTGTCACCTCAGAGACAAAATCTACAGACAAGAGGACCAAGATGGGTGAAAGGGCCAGCCAGACTTTTACTCACACAGGTAATCCTTGACTTACAACTTGGTCACATAGTAACCATTCAAAATTACGCAATGTACCCTGAAAAACCTCCTTATAACCTAGATTCAGTGTTGCCATAGCTACACGCAAACCCTGTGGTCATGTGACCTCATCTGGACACACTGGCAGCTGGCCCCCATTAATCAGAAACTGGTGTTAACTTTTGGTTTCTGGCACAAAAAGATCACCATAATAAACAATGGATTTATTTGATGCCTGCCATGGCAATTTCACAACCACTGCAAAAAAGGTTGTAAAATCAGCAACTGTCACCTGATAACCCACTCAATGACAGTCAGGACTTTTTTTTTTAAATTTATTTATTTTTGTCACAACATTATATACAAGCACATATAATGATAGAAAAACAATAGGACAGGAACGGTAGGCACTTTTTCCCCCTCGAAGGCCATCACTCTGCTAAACAAATAATTCCCTCAACACTGTCAAACTATTTACTAAATCTGCACTACTATTAATCTTCTCATGGTTCCCATCACCCATCTCCTTCCACTTATGACTGTATGACTGTTGCTGGCAATCCTTATGATTTATATTGACATATTGACCATCATTTGTGTTATAAATGTTGTACCTTGATGAACGTATCTTTTCTTTTATGTACACTGAGAGCATATGCACCAAGACCAAATTCCTTGTGTGTCCAATCACACTTGGCCAATAAAAAATTCTATTCTATTCTATTCTATTCTATTCTATTCTATTCTATTCTATTCTATTCTATTCTATTCTATTCTATTCTATTTTTGTGCTCTTATGATCGCCCCTTATAGTCCCCTTAGGAATGGGGTGAGGTCAATGGTACAGTTTTTGGTTAAAGCTTTTGGGAGTTTGAGAAGAGACCACAGAGTCAGGTAGTGAGTTCCAAGCATTAACAACTCTGTTACAAAAGTCATATTTTCTGCAATCAAGACTGAAGCGGTTAACATTAAGTCTGAATCTATTGCTTGCTCTTGTATTATTGCGATTGAAGCTGAATTAGTCTTTAACAGGAAGGACATTGCAATAGATGATTCTGTGTGTTAAACACAGGTCTTGTCTGAGTCGGCGGAGTTCTAGATTTTCTAATCCCAGGATTTCAAGTCTGGCGGTATAAGGTATTTTGTTGTTTTCAGATGAGCGGAGAAATCTTCTTGTAAAATATTTCTGGACACGTTCGATTGTATTAATGTCAGAAATGTGATATGGGTTCCAGACAGATGAGCTGTATTCAAGAATGGGTCTGGCAAAGGTTTTGTATGCTCTGGTTAGTAGTGTAGTGTTTTTGGAAAAGAAGTTTTTGGGAAAGAAGACTTCCAACCCTATTTGTGGGCTCATAAGTTAAGGTCATAAGATTTTATTTGTGCACCTCCATGTCAGGGGTGACATGATAGCACTAGGTCAGTCAGAACAGAGCTGGAAGGCACCTTGGAGGTCCTCTAGTCCAACCCCCTGCTCAAGCAGGAAACCCTATATCTTTTCAGTTAGGGGGCTGTCCAGTCTTTTCTTAAAAACTTCCAGTGATGGAGCACCCACAACTTCTGAAGGCAACTTCTGTTCCACTGGTTATAATACCAGTATATTGTATTGCATTGCATTGCATTGCGTTGCGTTGTGTTGCGTTGCATTGTACTGTATTCTATTCTATTCTCTTCTCTTCTATTCTCTTCTCTTCTCTTCTCTTCTCTTCTCTTCTCTTCTCTTCTATTCCATTCCATTCCATTCCATTCTAATATCTCTATTTCAGGAGCTGCCACAAAGAGAATCTGTTCTCCAAAGCACCTGAAAGCAATACAAGTAGCAATGGGTGGGAACTAATCAAGGAGAGAAGCAACCTAGAACTAACAAGAAATTTCCTGATGGTGAAAACAATCAACCAGTGGTATGCCTTGCCTCCAGAATCTGTAGGTGCTCCATCACTGGAGGTTTTTAAGAAGAGATTGGACAGACACTTGTCTGAAATGGTATGGGTTCTCCTGCCTGAGCAGGGAGTTGGACTACAAGACTTCTAGCTGGACTAAAGACTCTAGAAAGAATACAGAGAAGAGCAACAAAGATGATTAGGGGACTGGAGACTAAAACATAGGAAGAACAGTTGCAGGAACTCAGTATGTCTACTTTAATGAAAAGAAGGACTAGGGGAGACATGATAGGAGTCTTCCAATATCTCAGGGGTTGCCACAAAGAAGAGGGAGTCAAGCTATTCTCTAAAGCACCAGAAGACAGGACAAGAAGCAATGGGTGGAAACTAATCAAGGAGAGAAGCAACCTAGAACTAAGAAGGAATTTCCTGACGGTTAGAGCAATGAATCAGTGGAACAACTTGCCTCCAGCAGTTGTGAATGCTCCAACACTGGGAGTTTTAAAAAGATGTTGGATAACCATTTGTCTGAAGTGGTGTAGAGTTTTCTGCCTAAGCAGGGGGTTGGACTAGAAGACCTCCAAGGTCCCTTCCAACTCTGTTATTCTATTCTATTCTATTCTATTCTATTCTATTCTATTCTATTCTATTCTATTCTATTCTATTCTATTCTATTCTATCTTCTAAGGTCCCTTCAAACTCTAGTATTCTGTAATCTGTATTCTGATTATTTGTCATTAGAAATCAACAGTTATCTAAAAAAAAAAGCATCTGTAGAGATTCTCATTCACCCAGGTCATGGTGCTTTTTCAGGGCTTTTTTTTGTGTGTGTGTTTTCTTTTGAAGATGTTTCACTTCTCATCCAAGAAGCTTCTTCAGCTCTGACTGGATGGTGGGGAATGGAAGGATTTATATTCCTTGCAGGATATTCTTCGGATGTGTTCTGTCTCCGTCCTCCCTTTGGAGTAACGAGCTGGCCTATAGCCAGTGGATTCATGGCTCCTATCAGTTCTGGCCGAGAAAACACAACTGCCTGCCAAAAAGTTCAAACAGATTAAGACTTCAGCTCACTTCGACACAGTTCAGCTAATTTGCTTCCCGTGGAACTGAGAGCAGTCCCAAAGTTCCTTATATATCCTGTGGAGCCCCACCCTTCCCTTTGATGACACACCTCTCTAATCTTCTGAAGCGTGGGTCGATCCAGGCTTGATTATTATTATCAGCTGGGTCTGAAGGCGTAGCCTGGGGAAGGGAGGAATCAGGGGATTTCGGCCTCATTACATCCTCCGACTGCCCTGGTTCTGGCTCCTGGAGCAGGGCCAAAGGAATCGGTGCTCCTGAGGTAAGCCTTACCGGCCCTTCCCCCTCACTCTTGGAGTCACTTTCGGACATGGGGCCAGGTTCAGGGGCTGGAGCCACAACAGGATGAGAAGTGAAATGTCTTCAAAAAACAAAAACAAAAAAATCCCAAGAAAGTCCAGTTACCTCTTGAGAAAGCACCTTTGGGACATCTGAACTAGTGTTTGCTAAATGAACTGGATTTTCTGCTAAAGTATAGAATGAATCTTTCTTCTCAGTAAGGTAGGAAATGCAGAAGACACCATTGCTGACAATGCTAAGTTATTCCATAGAGATAATTTAGGAGCCTATGAAACATGCTTGGTAGGAAAACAGCAGAAACCATACACATTTTCTCCCCAATTTAGCAAAACTCCCAGGGGTTGGCTTCAAAATTTTTAGCAAGGGTTTGGGGATCATACCTGAAACTTATCATAGAGAATTGAGATATCTGATTGTGAATGTAGTAACAGCACCTATGATTGTGTTTGCTAAGAATTGGAAAAGTGAGAAATTACCATTGCAAGATGAAATTATTAAGAAAATAATGGAATGTGCAGAAATGAGTAAATTGACATTTGAAATTAGAGAACAGGAAGATAAACAATATTATATGGGGTTTATTTTATCAATGGTTAGAAGGAAAAAATATGTTAAAAAGATCGGAGAGAGGTTTTTATAAGGAAAGAATGGTTGAATGACACAATTGATTGACAATGATGGAATGAATGATGTAATAAGATAAAATATTAATTTAGAATAATTTATATGAAACGAGAGAATGAAATATTATAGTTCATTAAAGGATCAATTGATTAAAATATTTGGATACATATTTGGATGTATGTAACCGGGCCGCAGTGTGGCTCAGGCTGTAAGAAGCCTGTTATTAAACACAGCTGCCTACAATTACTGCAGGTTCTAGTCTCACCAGGCCCAAGGTTGACTCAGCCTTCCATCCTTTATAAGGTAGGTAAAATGAGGACCCAGATTGTTGGGGGGGCAATAAGTTGACTTTGTATATAAATATACAAATAGAATGAGACTATTGCCTTACACAATGTAAGCCGCCCTGAGTCTTCGGAGAAGGGCGGGATATAAATGTAAAAAAAAAAAAAAAGTAAGATTAGATAAATTAACGATACGTCTATGTTGAAATTGCACAAAAGATTTCTAATCAACCTACTGACACACTGTATCTGGATTGAAAATGTTTTTATGTTTATTTCTACTAAAAAAATTTTAAAAAAAATTGAAAAAAATTTTTTTTTTACAAAGGGGTTCTCGGACTGGTTGCTGGGTGGGTGTGGCCATGGTGGGCGTGGCCTAGTCAGCCTCCTGCACCATGGTGGGGGAGGTGTTTTTGCCCTCCCCCAGGATCTGGAGGCTTTCCTTGAGCCTCTCGGAGGGCGAAAACAGCCTCCTCAGGCTCTGTAGGCCCTCTATAGGCCAGACATGGGCCCAAACTTTCAGTAGGCCCCTTTTTCGCCATCCTCAAGCCTCCATGTGCACCCAGCACTTACCTGCATCCAAAACGGGCTGTGTGGGAACTCCTGAGAAGGGCAGTGTGGGCGGGGCCAGCCAGGAGTGGGATTTGGATAAAGTGACCAGTTTTCAGCGATGGTAAAGCAGGATACCGTTGACGAGGCGGTGCGGGGGGGCGGTTGCGCATGCACGCTGAGTCTTGCCACCTGCCTGAAGGAGGAGGAGTGGCTGCTGCTTCTCCGCTCTTCCAAGCAGGCTCGGCTCTCCTCTTGGCGCTTCCAGGCAGGCTCGGCTCTTTCTCGGCTATTCCAGGCAGTCTCAGCTCTCCTTGGCTCTCCTCTCGGCTCTTCTCTTCCTCTCGGGTGAAGTCAAGCGGCGTCTCTCCTCCCTCTCGCGCCACCTTCTCCACCACTCCCCCTTCTCCTCCTCCTCCTCTTGCGTTGCCACCTCCCATTTTCAGAATCGGGGTGAAACAAAAAAAAATCGGGACTTTTTGGAATTGCCGCGGGACAAATTATTAAAAAGCGGGACTGTCTGGTCACTATAGATTTGGAGGTTCTCCAAACTGTGCAGAATCTTAGCTAGAGATTCTCCTGAACCCCTGAGAACCCCGAGCAGCCCATCCCTGGATCCTCCTATAATTGATAAATTTCTGTGTAGGTCTCAATCCAGATTGTAAACTACAACTACTGGTGTTGTCTTCATCCATTTTTTTTTTCATCTTCATGGCTCTTCATATTTGCTAGACAAAGGGATATTATTACGTGGAACTTTATAGTACTCAATGGAGGGAAATCCCCAGCATTTTTTTTTTATAGAGTCTTGTGCAAATTTTGATGAGAAGTTTCAGTTTCAAACTGATGAAACTTCTTGGTTGAGAAGTGAAACATTTTTTCTTCTTCCTTAAAAAAAACAAAAAACATTCCAGTTGCCTTTTGAAAAGGTACTGTAGGAAGAAAAATCTTTACATTTTTCAGACCTGGCGGTGCCGTTAGCTGGAAATATTGTATGAGCCAAGGTTGAGCTTTGTAGAATGAAATATTTTGATAAATGTTAGAAAAGGCAGAATATTATATTTCCTTGGATGAGAAAATGAGAAACATGCTCTTGGAGACAGAAAGCAGCTCCCACTTTCTTAATAGCCCTCAGCAAATGTCTTAAGAGATAAAGAGCTTTTTGAGATCTAGGTAGCTCTATTCATAGGCAAAAATTCCCTGCAGCAAGGTAGGATTAGCCCTCAGCCACAATAGGAATTGCCCAACAAGCCCATTCATTGCACCAGCCCAAACATCAACCAAACGTAGCTCAGACAAACTTCTAAGATTTGTACATGGGAGTGTGACAACAGCCAATAGAATACCCTGTTTTCCCGAAAGTAAGACATCCCCTGATAATAAGCCCAATTGGGCTTTTTTTAAATATATATATTGAAAAAGTTTTAACAAACAGAAACATTTCCCCCCTTTCCCCTCCCCATAAAACCCCTTCCCCTCCCTTCCCCCGGCTTCCCGGGTCAATCACAAGGTATTGTTATACATAAACCAAACATAGAATAAATTTTTCCCTTCTAATTCAATTAACCTCATCCAAATCTTTTCATTTCCTAACCCCCCCATTATATAAAATAATACATCCTAATTATTCAAAGGCAATCTGATATCTCTTGATCTGATATCTGTTTTGTAAATAATGAATCCATTTTTTCCATTCAATTAAATATCTTTCCTGCGTATTATCTTTCAAAAAGGCTGAGATTTTTGCCATCTCAGCCAAGTTAGTAACTTTCAGTATCCATTCTTCTATTGTAGGTAACTCTTTTTTCTTCCAATATTGTCCAATCAACAGCCTTGCTGCTGTTATTAAGTTAAAAATCAATTTAATCTCAGTCACCGTACAATCCGTTATAATTCCCAAAAGGAAAAATTGCGGCAGGAACTTCCCAATTGGGCTTTTGAGCGCATGTGCTCAACTAACCCTCCCCTGAAAATAAGCCCTCCCCCAAAATATTTAAAGGCATGCGCAGCCGGTCCCTGCCATTTCCTCTAGTTAGGGTTAGGGGGAGACAGCTGGAAATCAGGTAAGATGGCAAGAGGAGCCCCGTCTTGCTCCACGTGCCCCAAAATAATTAGACCTCCCGGAAAATAAGGCCAAGCGTTTATTTCAGGGTTCAAAAAAGTATAAGACAGGGTCTTATTTTCGGGGAAACACGATAGATGTTCAGGAAAAGGAAGCTCAAGTGCAAAGTACAAGAGAAGGTATATACACTCTCAACTCTCAACTTCATGTGGTCAGCTGTCCAGCACCACAATCCATGTGCTTCTGCTTCATCCTGAAACCATCTTTCCAATCCGCCTCCAGGTTTCCAGTCTCTTTCTTCTGGCTTGGAACTGAACCAGATGGATATTTCTTCCCACAGCTTGACGCCTGGTGTCTATATGAACATTAGAACAGGTTGGTATGATCTTCTTCCAGATCTTTTCATGGTCAGACCAGTGGTGAAATGTAAAATTTGTTACTACTGGTTCTGTGGGTGTGGCTTGATGGGTGTGTGGCTTGATGGGGGGAAAGTAGCAGCTCAGCGGTTTCAATCCCTAGTGCTGCCGTGTAACAGGGTGAGCTCCCGTGACTTGTCCCAGCTTCTGCCAACCTAGCAGTTTCGAAAGCATGTAAAAATGCAAGTAGAAAAAGTAGGGACCACCTTTGGTGGGAAGGTAACAGCATTCCGTGCGCCCTTGGCATTGAGTCATGCTGGCCACATGACCACAGAGACGTCTTCGGACAACGTTGGCTCTTCGGCTTTGAAACGGAGATGGGCACCACCCCCTAGAGTCGGCAATGACTTGCACGTATGTGCGAGGGGAACTTTTGCTTTTACCTTTAATGTCAGTTGGTGGGCGTGGCTATCTTTTTTCTTTTTTTTTACTTTTAAAAGCATTTTTTCTACAACCTCTTCGGCCGAAGGGGTTGTAGAAAAAAGATGCTTTTAAAGGGTTCTGACGATCCCAGCTGAGCTGCCTGATCGTCAGAACCTTTTAAAAGCATTTTTTTATTACTTCTTCAGGCAAAGAAAAAAATGCTTTTAAAATTTAAAAAAAACCAAAACTCTGATGATCGTGTGGCTCAGCTGGGCAAGGAGGGGGTACATGGATTTTTGCTACCAGTTCTCCGAACCACCACCTGCCATCGCTACCAAATCGGGCGATCCGGTCTGAACCAGAAGCATTTCACCCCTGGGTCAGACCAAATGGACAAATTTTGACTTTTATCATTTTTTTTTGCATATTTTGCAAAAAGGCCATTTATATCATATTTTTTTTAATTCTCACATTTTGGGTGAATGTCAAATTATTAAAGCTTTGAATAACTTTATTAAAATTATTTTTGGTAGCCGTTCTTTCAAAAGAAAGACGAGATGAAGAAATATAACTTGCATAACTGCTTCTTAGGTCTTTCTTCGGCTAGATGGTTGCTGTGGTAGTTGTTGTTTCATTTCCCCTGAAAGAGGAAAACAAGGACGTAAACTCTGCCCATTTTAAGTTTATAAGCCATTGTAATTTACCCAAGCATGAACTCATTTGGGCTTTCTTCTTTGAAACAAAGCACAATAATATTTTGACTTTACAGACTCCTGTTCAATCTACTGTGCTCCTCTCTACCCTCCAATGTAGTTTGCCTTCAAGGGAATAAACTTTGTTATTGCTTTCTGTTTAACTCCCCTTAGAAATATATGCAATATATGTGTAAATGTTAAAACTAGGTTTCTAAGAGAAATCCCTGAATTTTATACAGCTAAAGTAATTCCATATTGGAGAGGAAGGAAAAAGGAAAAGGAAGGAAGGAAGGAAAGGAAGGAAGGAAGGAAGGAAGGAAGGAAGGAAGGAAGGAAGGGAAAGGAAAGAGGAAGAGAGGAAGAAAGAGAGAGAAAAGAGAAAGAAAAGAGAAAGAGAAAGAAAGTGTGTGGCTGTGTGTGAGTGGGGGAGAGAGAGAGAGAAAGAAAGAAAAGATAGATAGATAGATAGATAGATAGATAGATAGATAGATAGAAAGAAAGGCAAAGAAAGAAAACAGATTCCTAAGAGAAGTCAGTAAACTTGATACAGCTAGAGTAACTTAATATGGGAGAAGGAAAAGGAAAAAAAAGGGGAAAAAGAGGGAGAGGAAGAAGAAGAGAGGAAGAGAAAGAAAGAGAGAGAGAGAGAGAGAGAGAGAGAGAGAGATTGATTTCTAAGAGAAGTCACTGAATTTTACTCCATATAGGAAAGGAAGGATAAGAAAAAGAAAAGGTAGACTGGAAAGAGAAAAAGAAAGAAAGAAAGAGAGAGGAAGGACAGGAAGGAGGGAGGGGTAGAGGAATTCACTTCGCGATCTGTATTTTCCACATTCCAAGAATTCCCACAAAAGAACCTACAATGTAGAATTCAGTATTTCCATCCGTTGCAAGGTAAATCAGAACTCAGCACATTAGAGCCAGACGATGCTTCAAATTCAATTCCTGCCACACACCCCTCACAAAAAAAGTGCTCATGGGACCAAGTACACAGCATCCGTCAGCCACACCTTCCAAGTAGCCCCTTGCTTTCCCTAGATTGCAACATCTGCTTCCTGCTGCTGCTACACAATCCTGGGAAGAGATCCAGCTGCTTTGAGGTGCGGCTAAAGGTGCTTCGCTTTGCCCCGCTGGGGTGTTCAGACTCCCTTTTGGAGTTCAAATCCAAAACGTGGAGGAATTTCTCCTTTGTCGTGTCCCACTCCTCCTCTGACGGCCGGGTCTGGGAAGTCTGTATCAAGCATGGCCACGAAGCCTCTGCAGCTTTGCCAAATTCCTGTCAGAGTTCTCAGGGCAGGCAGGAATCCAAGGTGTGACTTCAACAACCAGATGAGACTTTGCCTGACTCAAGGAATGACAAAAAGCAGATCCTTTATATAGGCCGTGGGGTGTGGCTCCATGATCAGCACTTATCCAGGCCTGCCCCTCCCTTCCTTTTGCTGACGTCACCTCTCCATTCTCCGGAAGTGGGGATCCGTCCACTGTGTCTTTTTGTCCTCCTGCTCTGCTGCCGGCAATTCTAGCACATGGCTGGCTTCGTGCTCACACGCTGTAGGAGGAAGGTTTGTTTGCTCAGTCTGTCCGGGCATGGTGCCAGGGCTGGGGGCTGGAGGCATGCCAGGCCATTCTTCTTCACTATCAGTCTCTGGCTCAGATAACAGGAGATGGGAGGGGCCCGGCTGAGGAGAGGAGGGCGGGCGAGGCACAACATCCTTGCAGTTCCTTGGCTGCTTTATCTGAGCCACCTAATCTGTGGATGAGCTAATGCTGCCCCCTATTTAAGCATTCAGATTATTCCCAGGATTTCCTGTAAATGATTACATTGAGCCCTAGCTAACGAAACGAAGTTCAATGTGGAGAAAAGTAAGGCTTTATACCAGTGGTGACATCCAATATTTTTTTTTTATTACCGGTCTGTGGGCGTGGCTTGGTGGGTGTGGCAGGGGAAGGATACTGCAAAATCCCCATTCCCTCCCCGCTCCTGGGGGGAAGGATACTGAAAAATCCCCATTCCCTCCCCATTCCTGGGGGGAAGGATACTGCAAAATCCCCATTCCCACCCCACTCCTGGGGGAAGGATACTGTAAAATCTCCATTCCCTCCTCACTCCTGGCAGAAGGATACTGCAAAATCCCCATTCCCGCCACACTCCTGGGGGAAGGATACTGCAAAATCCCCATTCCCTCCACACTCCTAGGGGGAAGGATATTGCAAAATCCCCATTCCCACCCCACTCTGATGCCAGCCAGAGGCAATGACATTTCTCACTCAGAAACACACTGGCAGCCAGTGAAATGCTTTTTCTGAGTTCTTGAGGACCAACCAGGTTGCTGGATTCTTTACAACGTGAAATTTGTTTACTTGATATTAAGGAACATCCAGGTACTTCCTTCCTAGACTTTCTTTTTTCACCAAGCGGGGCTGGCCTGATTGATTTTAATATGGGGGTTTTAACGGGTTTTTAATAGGGTTTTAGCTTTTGAAAAATTTTAGCTAATATTTTAAGTATACAGCGGTCGAATCAGATTTTTAAACTTGTTATAGTATTTTAATTTGTTTAGGATTTCTGTTGTTTTATTGGCTGTACACCGCCCTGAGTCTTCAGAGAAGGGTGGTATAAAAATATGAATAAATAAATAAATAAAATAAATAGATTCTCATGCCTGGAGATTGCCCATATTTACATGACAGCTTTAAGGTCCCTTTCTTCCAGAAAATTATGCTAGCATCTCAACCAAATTTTATAAAATATGTTCCTGGTCTTAGTCTTTGAAATCAGAATAAGATAAGATCATAATAACTACTCAAAATTTCCGCTACTAGTACTTTTAACTACTCAAAATTTCCGCTACCAGTTCTCCAGAACCTGTCAGAACCTGCTGGATTTTTCACCCCTGCTTTGGCCACATGTGTGTGTGTGTGTATGCACTCATTATTATTTTTTTGTTTACATTTATATCCCGCCCTTCTCCGAAGACTCAGGGCGGCTTACAGTGTGTAAGGCAATAGTCTCATTCTATTTGTATATTTACAAAGTCAACTTATTGCCCCCCCAACAATCTGGGTCCTCATTTTACCTACCTTATAAAGGCTGGAAGGCTGAGTCAACCTTGGGCCTGGTGGGACTAGAACCTGCAGTAATTGCAGGCAGCTGTGTTTTAATAACAGGCTTCTTACAGCCTGAGCCACACCGTGGCCATTTTGGGCACTCGGCACCAAAAAAGTTAACCATCCCTGGTCCAGGAAGAGCAGCTAGCTACATTAACAAAAACCTGCTAATGAAATAATGCAGTTGTTCAAGGAAAAGGAAGGGATAATCGGATTCCTATTTTACTGGACTTTATCTCAGTATAAAAATCATGGCGATTGCCAGAAACAAAAAGAACATGATATATAATCAGGAGGAAGAAGTGAGAAGAATCGATACTTACAGGCTTTTAAACATGCTGCTTTGGCAACCCTTCTCTAAGCCATAGTCAACACTGTTTTATGGGCTTTATAACTCAGTTTGAGAAGCTATAAAGCTCTTCTTTTGTCAGAGAAGCTGCTGGGGGGGGGAAATGGAGCTGTACTTTGAGGTGCTTAGCCTTGGTATGAGGAGCTCATCTGAGTAGAAAAAAAACAATGGAGTTCTCTGATGGAAATGGCCCTCTTGAGAAGAAGCCTCAGTTAGGGAAGGAAGGAAGGAAGGAAGGAAGGAAGGAAGGAAGGAAGGAAGGAAGGAAGGAAGGAAGGAAGGAAGGAAGGGAAAGAAAGAAAGAAAGAAAGAAAGAAAGAAAGAAAGAAAGAAAGAAAGATAGATAGATAGATAGATAGATAGATAGATAGATAGATAGATAGATAGATAGATAGATAGATAGATAGCGGTGCAAACAAGGAGAGAGAAAATAGGTTCCCCCCCCAAAAAAAAAGTCTCCAAAATAGGAGAAATAAAACGACAGATGTTGAGGGGTTTTTGGTGCTCTCTGAGCTTGGTTCTTTCCTTGAAGATATCCAAGCTAGGAAACTAACATTCAAAAAGACCTTGATCATCTAACCGCTTGGTCTAAAACTTGGCAACTCCAAATCTCAACCACCAAATGCTCAGTCTTACATATTGGAAAAAAGAACCCAAACACTAAGTACATACCTGATGAACATTACCTTACAGATAACCCCCACCCTGTTAAAGACCTTGGAGTTTTCATATCAAATGATCTAAGTGCCAAAGCCCACTGCAACTACATAGCAAAAAAGGCTCTAAAAGTTGTAAACCTAATCTTACGTAGCTTCTTTTCCAAAAACACTACACTACTAACCAGAGCATATAAAACATTTGCTAGACCAATTCTAGAATACAGCTTGCCTGTTTGGAACCCTCACCACATCTCTGACATCAATACAATTGATCGTCTCCAGAAATATTTTACAAGAAGAGTTCTCCATTCCTCTGAAAACAACAAAATACCTTATCCCACCAGACTTGCAATCCTAGGCTTAGAAAACTTGGAACTCCATCGTCTTCGACAAGACCTAAGTTTAACTCATAGAATCATCTGTTGTAATGTCCTTCCTGTTAAAGACTACTTCAGCTTTAATTGCAATAATACAAGAGCAACCAATAGATTTAAACTTAATGTCAACCGCTTCAATCTAGATTGCAGAAAATATGACTTCTGTAACAGAATCATCAGTGCTTGGAATACTTTACCTGACTCTGTGGTCTCTTCCCATAATCCCAAAAGCTTTAACCAAAAACTCTCTACTATTGACCTCACCCCATTCCTAAGAGGACCATAAGGGGCGTAGATAAGCGCACAAACATGCCTACCATTCCTGTCCTATTGTTTTTCTTTTCTTCTTCCTATATATATATAGGCTTATACCTCCTAATATTTACTCATATATATGTTTATATACTATATAATCTTTTTGTATGATATTTACATATATTGTTGTGACAAAATAAAATAAATAAAAATAAATGAAATAAAAACATCATTATTGCTAGTTTGACTAGCACTGATGATGTTATCTCATTGGGTCATGAAATCGTCAAGGCAAGATGAGAGATAACGGATGGAAGCTAACCAAAGAGAGGAGCAACCTAGAAGATCCCGTGAAGTGTTAATACCATTTTATAATGCCTTAGTAAGGCCACACTTGGAATACTGCATTCAGTTTTGGTCGCCACGATGTAAAAAAGATATTGAGACAGTTAGAACAATCAGTATGTTGAACAACTTGCTTGCAGAAGTTGTGAATGCTCCAACACTGGAAATTTCTAAGAAAATGTTGGATAGCCATTTGTCTGAAATGGTGTAGGGTTTAAACATTAAATGTTATTATGTTATGTTAGAACACAGGAGATTTCCTAATGGTGAGAGCAATTAACGAATGGCATAGCTTGGATCACAAGCTTCCTAACAAACAGGAAGCAGCAGGTGAAGCTAAGCAAGATCACATCGAATACCTGTACAATTAGCACAGGGGCGCCCCAAGGCTGTGTGCTCTCCCCACTTCTCTTCTCTCTGTATACCAATGACTGCATCTCCAATGATCCATTTGTTAAGCTACTGAAGTTCGCAGATGACACAACAGTGATTGGTCTCATTCGAGACAATGACGAATCCGCATATAGACGAGAGGTCGAATGACTAGCCTTGTGGTGCAACCAAAACAATCTGGAACTGAACACACTCAAAACCGTAGAAATGGTGGTAGACTTTAGGAAAAACCCTTCCATACTTCCACCTCTCACAATACTTGACAACACAGTATCAACAGTAGAAACCTTCAAATTTCTGGGTTCTATCATATCGCAAGATCTCAAATGGACAGCTAACATCAAAAACATCATCAAAAAAGGACAACAAAGAATGTTCTTTCTGCGCCAACTCAGGAAGCTCAAACTGCCCAAGGAGCTGCTGATTCAGTTCTACAGAGGAATTATTGAGTCTGTCATCTGCACCTCTATAACTGTCTGGTTCGGTTCTGCAACCCAACAAGAAAGACACAGACTTCAGAGGATAATTAGAACTGCAGAAAAAATAATTGCTACCAACTTGCCTTCCATTGAGGACCTGTATACTGCACGAATCAAGAAGAGGGCCGTGAAAATATTTGCAGATCCCTCACATCCTGGACATAAACTGTTTCAACTCCTACCCTCAAAACGACGCTATAGAGCATTGCACACCAGAACAACTAGACACAAGAACAGTTTTTTCCCGAAGGCCATCACTCTGCTAAACAAATAATTCCCTCAACACTGTCAGACTATTTACTGAATCTGCACTCCTATTAATCTTCTCATAGTTCCCATCACCAATCTCTTTCCACTTATGACTGTATGACTATAACTTGTTGCTGGCAATCCTTATGATTTATATTGATATATTGATCATCAATTGTGTTGTAAATGTTGTACCTTGATGAACGCATCTTTTCTTTTATGTACACTGAGAGCATATGCACCAAGACAAATTCCTTGTGTGTCCAATCACACTTGGCCAATAAAAATTCTATTCTATTCTATTCTATTCATCAGGGAGTTGGACTAGAAGACCACAAAGATCCTTTCCAACTCTATTATTCTATGTTCTACTGTATGTTCTATTTACAACTGGGAAGAACCAGAAGGAGAATTTTAGAGCTATGAAACCTGAATGGGACTTCATCTTGATGAGGCTCTTCTGGTTTCTGAAAATAATAGAACAGGAGCAAGAATAGAATAGAATAGAATAGAATAGAATAGAATAGAATAGAATAGAATAGAATAGAATAGAATAGAATAGAAAATATGGAATGGAAATAAAGAATAGAATAGAATAGAATAGAATAGAATAGAATAGAATAGAATAGAATAGAATAGAATAGAAAATATGGAATGGAAATAAAGAATAGAATAGAATAGAATAGAATAGAATAGAATAGAATAGAATAGAATAGAATAGAATAGAATAGAATAGAATAGAATAGAATTTTTATTGGCCAAGTGTGATTGGACACACAAGGAATTTGTCTTGGTGCATATGCTCTCAGTGTACATAAAAGAAAAGATACGTTCATCAAGGTACAACATTTACAACACAATTGATGGACAATATATCAATATAAATCATAAGGATTACCAGCAACAAAGTTACAGTCATACAGTCATAAGTGGAAAGAGATTGGTGATGGGAATTATGAGACGATTAATAGTAGTGCAGATTCAGTAAATAGTCTGACAGTGTTGATGGAATTATTTGTTTAGCAGAGTGATGGCCTTAGGGAAAAAACTGTTCTTGTGTCTAGTTGTTCTGGTGTGCAGTGCTCTATAGCGTCGTTTTGAGGGTAGGAGTTGAAACAGTTTATGTCCAGGATGTGAGGGGTCTGTAAATATTTTCACGGCCCTCTTCTTGATTCGTGCAGTATACAGGTCCTCAATGGAAGGCATATGGGTAACAATTGTTTTTTCTGCAGTTCTAATTATCCTCTGAAGTCTGTGTTTTTCTTGTTGGGTTGCAGAACCGAACCAGACAGTTATAGAGGTGCAAATGACAGACTTAATAATTCCTCTGTAGAACTGAATCAGCAGCTCCTTGGGCAGTTTGAGCTTACTGAGTTGGCGCAGAAAGAACATTCTTTGCTGTCCTTTTTTGATGATGTTTTTAATGTTAGCTGTCCATTTTAGATCTTACGATATGATAGAACCTAGAAATTTGAAGGGTTCTACTGTTGATACTGTGCTGTCAAGTATTGTGAGAGGTGGAAGTATGGCAGGGTTTCTCCTAAAGTCTACTACCATTTCTATGGTTTTGAGTGTGTTCAGTTCCAGATTGTTTTGGTTGCACCACAAGGCTAGTCGTTCGACCTCTCGTCTATATATGGATTCGTCATTGTCTCGAATGAGACCAATCACTGTTGTGTCATCTGCGAACTTCAGTAGCTTAACAGATGGAACATTGGAGATGCAGTCATTGGTATACAGAGAGAAGAGAAGTGGGGAGAGCACACAGCCTTGGGGGGCCCCTGTGCTAATTGTACAGGTATTTGATGTGATCTTGCTTAGCTTCACCTGCTGCTTCCTGTTTGTTAGGAAGCTTGTGATCCACTTACAAGTCTGTTCTGGTACCTGTAGCTGGTTTAGCTTAGTTAGAAGAATGTCTGGAATTGAATGCTGAACTAAAGTCTACAAAAAGGACCCTTGCATAGGCCTTTGGAGACTCAAGATGTTGTAGGATGTAGTGCAGAGCCATATTAACAGCATCATCTGTTGATCTATTTGCTCGGTATGCAAATTGCAAGGGGTCTAACAGCGGATCCGTGATGGTTTTCAGGTAGGAAAGCACTAGCCTTTCAAAGGTTTTCATGACTACAGATGTTAAAGCAACTGGTCTGTAGTCATTCAGTTCCTTGATGGTGGGCTTCTTCGGCACTGGGATGATGGTAGAGCATTTGAAGCAAGAAGGAACATAACACATCTCTAGTGATTTATTGAAAATATGGGTGAAGATGGGGGCCAATTGGTCAGCACAGACTTTTAAGCAAGAAGGAGTTATCTTGTCTGGGCCTGGAGCTTTTCCTGGCTTTTGTCTGTGAAATAGGTCCTGCACTTCCTTTTCTGTGATCACTAGGGGTTGTGAACCCAATGAAATGGGGTCAGTTGTAGGAGGCTTGGCTGTTGTTGGTGTGTCTGAGATGGGGGTTGTGGAGATAGGTGGCTGTAGTTTCCTTTCAAACCTGCAGTAAAACTCATTCAGGTCATCTGCCAGTTGTTGATTACCTTCAGCCTGGGAAGGAGGTTTTCCATAGCCGGTGATATTTTTAAGAGTTTTCCACATGTTTGCTGGTTCATTTGCTGAAAACTGATTCTTTAGCTTTTCAGAGTAGCTTCTTTTTGCTGCTCTGATCTCCCTTGTTAGTGCATTTCTGGCCTGATTGTACAGCATTTTATCACCTTTTCTGTAGGCTTCCTCTTTGGAATGTCGTAGCTGCTTAAGTTTAGGTGTAAACCAAGGTTTGTTGTTACTGTATATTCGCAAGTTCCTTGTAGGTACACATAGGTCTTCACAGAAGCTGACATATGATGTTACATATGATGTGACATAGTATCTGTGAGTTCATCCAGGTCTGCAGAGGTATCTTTAAAAATATTCCAATCAGTGCAGTCAAAACATGCCTGTAGCTTTAATTTTGATTCCTCCATCCAGGTCTTTACTGATTTAATTATTGGTTTGTGGCTTTAAGTCTTTGCCTGTAAGCAGGTACAAGGTGAATCATGCAATGATCAGTGTCCTACAGCTGCACGTGGTAAAGACCGATAAGCATCTTTTAGTGTTGTGTAGCAATGGTCTAGAGTATTCTTGCCTCTGGTGGGACAATTGACATGCTGAAAGTATTTTGGCAGCTCTTTCTTAAGTTTGCCTTCTTTAGATCTCCCAAAACAATGGCCAGTGAATCAGGGTGTTTGGCTTCAGCCTCCATGATTTGGTCAGCTAGAGTTCATAATGCCTTGTTTACACAGGCTTGTGGTGGGACATAAACAGCAATTAGAAGAAATGAGGAAAATTCACGAGGCAAATAGTAAGGTTTGCAGTTGATAATTAGAGTCTCTAAATTGTTGTCACAGAATTTGTAAATTATTTTAAAATCTTGACACCAGTTTCTATTAATATATAGGCATAAGCCTCCTCCTTTCTTTTTACCAGATGTTTCTGGAATCCTGTCTGATCATTCAATCTGAAACCCTGGAGTGTTCAGGCTGCTATTTTCAATTGATTCATTTAACCAGGTTTCAGAGAAGCATAGAACTGCTGAATTGCGAAAATCAGAATAGTATTTGTTTAAGAGGAGTATTTCATCCATCTTATTTGCAAGTGAGCGTATATTTGTTAGGAAAATTGAAGGCAGAGGAGTTTTAATGCGATTTCTTAGCCTGATTAAGATCCCAGATCGCTTACCTCTCTTCTTTCTCTTCTGTCATTTGGTTTTTTTAGTAGTCCATGGCTCCATGGGAATTGCCTCCTCCTGTGTTAGAATCTCCTCCGTGTTTGTAAAGACAGGCGGGGGTGAGATCAAAGAAAGCTGCTCCTTAAAGAAATGTTCCTTAATTTTTAGCAGATGGTCTCATGAGTAGGAAATCCCTAGTGAGTCACAGAGAACAATGAGAAATAAAGAAACAATTAGAGAGCATTTCACTGAGGCAGCCTTCGTCGGTGCCATCTTGGCTAAAGAATAGGATAGGATAGGATAGGATAGGATAGGATAGGATAGGATAGGATAGGATAGGATAGAATAGAATAGAATAGAAGTTGGAAGGGAAATATGGAATGGAATGAAAGAATAGAATAGAATAGAATAGAATAGAATAGAATAGAATAGAATAGAATAGAATAGAATAGAATAGAATAGAATTTGGAAGGGACCTTAGAGGTCTTCTAGTCCAACACTCTGCTCGGGCAGGAAACCCTACACTATTTCAGACAAATGAAATAGTTTTATTTGCTTTCTCTTGATCTCCTGAGTAGACACCTTGACTACTCATGGGACTCGATAGATGGAGAACAACAGTTAAAGGAAAAAAAAACCTTAAAAGTGGACTTGTTTGTGATATTTTTTGATCCTCGTCTGCATTTATTGTCCATGTTGACCCGAATAAACAACGCATTAGCAATATTTATCACAACCTGGCTGTCCAACGGAATGTGTGGGATTTGAGGTGATGTGGAAATTATCCCAGCGTCTCCATTACATCTGCATTAATATGTGTGTATAAATGTATGTATTAATAAAGACATACATTAATAATATATACATTAATATATATTAATATAACGTGCACCAAATTTGCTCAGAGGAAACTCAGTGGGGATCATTACACTCAATTTGCATAATGGTTCGGTTTGCATAATTACCTAATTTGCATAATTGATCTTGGTGGCAATTTAGTAACGACAATATTTCTTTGGCAAGTTATAAATGTGCAAAACGCTTGACCTGGTTCTGCCTTCCCTTCTTGGGCTCCAACTCAACATTTTAAAGGTGGGGATCTGAGGTTGGCCAATGAAATGCTTCCAAAACTCAAATGCCACATTTTGTTTGCTTACTTTTCGATGAGGTGATGCGCTATTATCTGGTCTCGATTCTTTAAAACCATTGATTTAGGCCAGACAGAGTCCAAAGACAGATAACAAGAGTGATAGCTAACTTTTTTGCCATCGCATGCCAAAAGTGGGTGAGTGCGGGGAGGGGAGTTATGCATGCATGTGCCCACACCCATCATTCAATGCCCCCCGTGCCCCACCCCCCACCCACGCATGTGTACACAACCCCTCCCCATGCATGTGCACAGGACACCCCTGTGTCCCATTTTGGGCCTCCCTGAAGCCTCCGGATGACTGGAAACGGCCCATTTCCTGACTTCTGGTTGGCCCAGAAGGCCCATTTTTTGCCCTCCGTAGGCCCCAGAGGCTTTCTTGGAGCCTGGGGAGGGCAAAAACACCCTCCCCCACCCCCTTTTGTGCTGGGAAGAATGTTCTTTCTGAAATGAGCCAGCTAGAAATTTTGGCACCTCAACTATCCAACGCCATTTAACACCACAATATATTCCCAACTCTATTTAAAATCCAACTTTCTATTTTCACAGTAGCGTTTTCTGAATCTTCCTCATCCTTTTCAAGAATCAGATTGGAACATTAGAGCTGGCAATTCCATCTTTCTTTCCAGAATGAATAAATAAATAAATACTTCATCCAGTGACTTTGAAGGTTTGGTCACCCTAAAAGACCTCAATGGAATCCCTTGAAACCAAGAATAATTCATCCAGTCTTCTTAATGGAATATTATACTGGGAGGCCCTCTGATGGGTGGGGGTTTTCTAAGTGCTGTAAGTAAGTATTTTATTTTATTTTATTTACATTTATATCCCGCCCTTCTCCGAAGACTCAGGGCGGCTTACAGTGTATAAGGCAATAGTCTCATTCTATTTGTATATTTTACAAAGTCAACTTATTGCCCCCACAACAATCTGGGTCCTCATTTTACCTACCTTATAAAGGATGGAAGGCTGAGTCAACCTCGGGCCGGGCTTGAACCTGCAGTAATTGCAGGCTGCTGTGTTCTAATAACAGGCTTCTAACAGCCTGAGCTATTACGGCCCATTTTTTAAATCGGAGATAGCAGATAATTGTGAATTTCAAGTTCTATCTGCTAAATGTCGATGGAGATTCTCAGTCATCCAGGTCATGGTTGTCCCAAAGGTACTTTTTCAAGACCTTGAAGTAGCTTCTTGGATAAAAAGTGAAACGTCTTCAAAGAAAATCCAGAAAGTCCAGTTGCCTCTTGAAAAAGCACCTTTGGGTCAGTAGCGGGATTCAGTCAGTTCAGACCGGTTCAGACAAACCGGTAGTTAAATTGCTGGCTGCCCCCTCCCCCCCCCCTTTCCAGGAGTCGCCACATGCCTCATTTTGGCTCTCAGGTAAGTGTAGGGAGTAAGTGTAGGGAGGCCTCCTAGGCCCAAAATGGACCGCAGGGGTGTTGACCTGTTTTCACTCCCAGGAGGCTTCAGGGAGGCCGCCTAGGCCCAAAACAGGGCTGCAGGAGGACAGTGCGTCCTTCCCGTGGCCCATTTTAGCTCCCGGGGGAGTGCAGGAGGCCAAGTGCTGCCTGTCACACCCCCTGGCCACGCCCACCATGGCCACGCCCACCCACCCAGTCTTTAGGGCAGAGAACTGGTTGTTAAATTATTTGAATCCCACCACAGTTTTGGGTCTATCTGCTAAATAGATAGAGCATTGCACACCAGAACAACTAAATACAAGATCAGTTTTTTCCCGAAGGCCATCACTCTGCTAAACAATTAATTCCCTCAACACTGTCAAAATATTTACTAAATCTGCACTACTATTAATCTTCTCATCGTTCCCATCACCAATCTCTTTCCACTTATGACTGTATGACTGTAACTTTGTTGCTTGTATTCTTACAATTTATTATTGATATTGATTGTTTCCTGATTACTTATGGTTAGACTGCAGTATTACAAGCTGGTTCTGTTCACTGCGAGGAGTTCGATCCTGACCAAGTTTGACTCAGTCTTCCGTGCTTCCAAGGTCAGTAAAATCAGGAGCCAGCTTGTTGGGGGCAATAGGCTGACTCTGTAAACCGCTTAGAGAGGGCTGTAAAGCACTATGAAGCTGCAGATAAGTTTAAGTGCTATTGCTAAGTGCTATTTCTACTCATGCAGGGAGTTGGAAGAGATGACCTCAGAGGACCCTTTCAACTCTTGTTCTTCTATGTTCTATAACAGCATTTTCTCTCACCAGCATGAGGTCTTCCTTTGTACATGTTGAAGAACATCATATTCATATGTGAGATGGATTGTTGTTCTGCACATTCACACGAAGGATCTTCCATAAGGAAGCTCCGTTTTTTAAAGATTGTCCTTTGATTTTCCTACCCTGGCATGAAGCCTATCTAGCAATAAGTGAAGAAAGTAAATTAATCCAATAGGCAACAGATTATCAGCCTCCACTCCAAACTTCGTATCTCTTTGTACTCCTTATATTCAGTTGTTAGATAGCATAGGATTGTATTTCTAATGTAAATAGCTATTGGATTCAAGTTAAGTAGAGAGGGGCCTTTAAGAGTGTCGGTCTGACATAATTAAGGTGGGAGGGGAGATTAATGTTTTGAATCAACAGGAATGTTTGAGCGGGAACTCTAACAGACATTGCATTCCTGATATGATTGACAACCAGAGACCTGCGGAAGAAGATTACCACGGGACCCCGGGAAGGAGCTGGCATTGGACCAGACCTGATGACCTTTTGGGAAAGAGGAGGGAGGAATAGGGTGATACAGATTGTTAGCCATATTTTGTCTCAGATTCAACTTAGAACTGCTGCTATCCAGATGTAACTAGTAAAAGTACTTTTCTTTATTTGCAAATGAAGTCAAGGTGTATTCTTTCCTAGATATAATCAGAGGCAGCCTGACAATAGCATTGTTTACAGTAGTGAAATTCAATTTTTTTTTTACTACCCATTCTGTGGGCATGGTTTAGTAGGCTTGGTGGGTGTGGCTTGGTGGGCATGGCAGGGGAAGGATATTGCAAAATCCCCATTCCCTCCCCACGCCTGGGGGAAGGATATTGCAAAATCTGCACTCCTGGGGGAAGGATATTGCAAAGTCCCCATTCCCTCCCCACTCCTGGGGGAAGGATATTGCAAAATCCCCATTCCCACCCCACTCTGGGGCCAGCCAGAGGTGGTATTTGCCAGTTCTCCAAACCTCTCAAAATTTCCGCTACCGGTTCTCCAGAACCTGTCAGAACCTGCTGGATTTCACCTCTGATTGTTTAGCATTCCTGTTGGTAGTGGGAGAGAGACTAGCCTAAAGCTGACCAATGTCAGGTGCAAAAGACCACATCAGAAAAGGTCCAAACAAAACCTGATTTATTGCTAGACAGCCAATTCGTAGGAACCTTCTCAACTAAGAGTTAGCGCCTGCTTGGAGTTAAATAAGAGTCAACAGAATTCAATGTGGGGGTTGGACTTCACTTGTGGCTATGAAGAGATTCTAGGCTGATTCCTCTCTTAACTCCACCCACAGATTCTTCCACTCCTTCACCTCTAGCTGTGATCGCGAACCTATGGCGTGCATGCCAGATGTGGCACACAGAGCCATCTCTCCAGGCAGGCCAGCTGTCGCCATACGCACCAGGAGGCTGAGCTTCCAGTTTCTGGTGAATGCATGAACGCTGGCCAGCTGGTCTTTGTGCATGCTGTTGTGTCTTGCCCGCTTTCACCGCAGCCGGGGCCTTCTTATCTGCTTCCGAACGCTGAGGAATGTCCTAGTATGCCTCCCGGCCCCAGCCCTGGCTCCATGCCCAGACAGGCTGAAGAAGAGCAAGTATCTCCAGCCCCCAGCTCTGGCTCCATGCCCAGGCAAATGGAGCAACTAGACCCCTCCTCCTCCCCCACAGCATGTGAGCCTGAGGAAGGTCAATTACCAACAGCTGCAGACTGGAGTGACCCTCGCTTCAGAAGAATTGATAGGCGGCGGCAACAGAAGGAAGGGAGGGGCAGGCCTGGATAAGTGCTGAGTCATGGAGCCACACCCCATGACCTATATAAAGGATCTGCTTTCTGGCATTCTTTGAGTCAGGCAAAGTCTAACATATCTTGCTGAAGTCACTTTCTGGTCTCCTGCCTGCCCTGAGGACTTTGCTAGGACTTTGGGCAGAGCTGCAGAGGCACGCCTGATTCGGATTTCCCTGACCCAGTCGTCAGCGGAGGAGTGGGACATGACACATGCATGCATGGCAGAAACCAGAAGACCAGGTGACTGGCACGCATGCGCACACCGGAAGTTCAGCTTTCTGGCATGCGCATGAGCACTAGGGAACTGCTCTTCCTATTTCCGGTGTGTCCCCCCTGCGCGCGCACTCCCATTTTGGCACTTGGTTGCCAAAAAGTTTCGCCAACACTATGCTATAGCCAGTGAGCTTCTATGACTAAGGATGGGTTAGACATTGGTTTCCATCATACTGGTCAAATCTTCACTATTGTACCACGCAAACTTTCATCATCATCATCATCTTCTTCATCATCATCCTAATTTAATGATGCTAGGAGATGGGCATTGATTGTGTCCTGCTGTCCAGCAAATCTTTGTTGTTGAGCCAGTTAGGATATTTTTAAAACCCGAACTGAATTCGAAAGACATCTAAAGAAAAGATTTTGGCGTATCTCCATCCAATGCCCTATTAAACCACTCCAGCACCTCTTACTCATTTTTATTCATGTCAATAATAACTGGAGTTATTTATAAAACGTGGGCCATGAACCTAGAAAGACATCGACGGGCCGTCTTTTAAATTCAGGACTACCATCCTCTCACTAAGTGAATGGGAAGTGCAAACATGCCGTTTGGTGTGTCGGATTGTTGACCTCAAGATATTTAACCTTTTCTAAGCTCACCTAGAAAAGATCACAGTGGAGTTGCAACATCAGCAGCTGGAGGTGTTAATGAGAACATAAAATGAGGTTATATCGGCTTACGATTTATACCAGAGAGAGATAAACCCATTAATTAAAGGTAGCAGGTAGATTCCAGCACTGGACAATTTAAAGTTTGCCTCCTCCATTCCCCACAGCTTCAATTAAATGCCCTTAATTTTTCAACCTGCTGTACTTTCTTGTTAACATATGTAAATGTGATACACGCTTGCATAGCTGAGTGGCACAATCGGTAGAGGACAACTTCGCACAAGTTTTGCTTCTCTTTACTTAGTTATCATTGTTACTGATACCTGGTATAAATTAGATAAGTCTTCTTTGGAAAAAAAAAAGACAAGATGTGGGATGTAAAAAAGATGTTGAGACTCTTGAAAGAGTGCAATAAAGAGCAACAAAAATGATTAGAGGACTGGAGGCTAAAACATATGAAGAACGGTTGCAGAAATTGGATATGTCTAGTTTGATGAAAAGAAGGACTAGGGGCAGTGGTGGGATTCAAGTAATTTAACAACCGGTTCTCTGCCCTAATGATTTCTTCCCACAACCAGTTTGCCAAACTGCTCTGAAAGTTAACAACTGGTTCTCCTGAAGTGGTGCGAACTGGCTGAATCCCACCACTGACTAGGGGAAACATGTTAGCAGTGTTCCAATATTTATGGGGCTGCCACAAAGAAGAGGGAATCAAGCTATTGTCCAAAGCCCCTGCGAGAAGGACAAGAAGCAACGGATGGAAACTCATCAAGGAGAGAAGCAACCTAGAACTAACGAGAAATTTCCTGACAATAAGAACAATTAATCAGTAGAACAACTTGCCTCCAGAAGTTGTGAATGTCAGGGTTCCAAGTAACACTCCCAATGAAAAAAGACTCTGAGGCTAGAAGTTCCTCAAAGTTCCATTTTATTAGAGATGTCATATTGGCACATCTGGGAAAACCTGAATCTGAAAGCTTCCAGGTTTTCCCCACCCAAAGGAAAGTCCAGGTCCCTGCCCAGCACCCACATGTCCATCACATGGTGCAGTCAATGCACCGTCCCAACTGGAGATGCCTCCCAGTCACAACACAGGTGCAGAGCTGAATGTCCTTGACTCTCAGAGAAAGGAATGTTATTATGGCTAGATATCTCCCAAGCTCCGTACAATCCCGTCTCCCAGTTTCCCATGCACTTAATGTGGCAGTCCTGAAGATCTAAAGAAGAAGATGGCTTCCAGGGCTAACAGCGAATGCTTCAACACTGGAAGTGTTAAAGAACCATTTGTCTGAAATGATACAATGAACAATGAACACAATTGGGCCAATTCCAGGAGACAGTTGTCGGGACAGGGGCCTGGGATGCTATGATCCATGGGATCAGGGGTGGGCTGCTGGGGGTTCACAGAAGTTCAGGAGAACCTCTAGCTAAGATTCTGTGCAGTTTGGAGAACTCCCAAATCCCACTCCTGTCTGGCCCCACCCACCCATCCTGCCCCGCCCCTCTCACGAGTCCCCACACCGCCTGTTTTGGATGCAAGTAAGTACAGGATGCATGTGGAGGCTCAGAGAGGGCAGAAAACAGGCCTACTGGAAGTTCAGGAAGCCTCTCTGGAACCTGGGGAGGCTGTTTTTGCCCTCTCAGAGGCTCAAGAAAAGCCTCCAGAACTGGGGAGGGCAAAAACACCCCCCTGCCGTGCTGCAGGAGGCTGACTAGGCCACGCCCACCCAGCAAGCAGGCAGAGAACCCCTTGCTAAAATTTTTGAAGCACATCCCTGCATGGGGTTCCAAACAATTGAATACAACTCTTGTGGCCCACCAGCAGCCTATGGACCTGGCAGCGGAGTTGGACAGTGAGGAGGCTGGGGAGGAATATGGGCCAGTCCTGGAGTCAGGGGAAGGCCTGATGAGGGCTCTGCATCGGAGGTAGAGATGGGGCCAGGACCATCTGGGAGTGATGTGCGGACTCCGGAGCTTCCAGAGGCAGACAGCAGAGAGGCAGAGGAACAGGAGGAGCCTGCTCCTAGTGCACACATGCGAAGAGCTGCCAAAAGGCAAGAGCAGCTAAAGCAAAAAGGACGACTCAGGAGTAAAGCCAGGAGATGATTGGCCTCTCCCATAAGGCTTAAAAGAGCAGCAATGGCTCTTGGCTTCTTTGTAGGAAAGCAACATTACTACAATTGTTTCTTGTCTGAACTTTGTGGGGTTCTTGCCAAGAAAAGACTTTGGCAGGCTGCCAAAGAAGACAAAGGTTTGTGATAAGGCCAAAGGACTTTTTCTGAAGGACTTTGTTTTGGGCTTAATTTGGACTAAGCTGAGAATGAAGTAAATTCTCAGCTGTTCTAATAAAATATGTTTGTTTAAGACTGATTGTGTCTGTTAATAACTACTTGGGCCTAGGTCACAACAACAACTTAGTGACTGGACCACAGTGTGTTGTGGAAAAAAAAATCCTTCTCCCATCTCACTGAGAAATATCTAAAAGCAATTCAACGGTAGCTTGAGAACGACATGTTGGAAATGGATCGGCAGGTTTGCCAGGGAGGAAAAGGTTCAGAGAAATGAAAGACACATTTCCCTGCCTTACTAATGGCACCGTTGGAGTCATAATACTAAATCCTGGGAACACTCAAGGAGTAGATAGGTCTGATAAAGAATGGGACCGGTGAAAAAAAGGACTTTTTAAAGCCACAAATAGAACACCGAACCCAACGGGATACATTTACTTCTCCTTGCTATTAATTCTGGAACAAAAGCTCTGAGATAATGAAGAGATACACTTACCGACCTGTCTCTCCTCAAGGCTGAGTTAAAATGTTTTCCAGGTCGCACTTGAGACAACAGAAAACTCCACCAGTAGTAAATCTGGACTTCTGTCTGCTGATCGCTCTCCTGCGTTGATTGCTTCTATTGAAGACCGTTGCAATCCCTTGATGTTCCTCTAATTTTAGCAGACTAAATGCCTTCAAGCTACTACTTGAACGGGGTCAGAATAAGTGGAAACACGATGTTAATGCTGGAGACAGGGATTTTTGCCCTGGTCATCTATTGAATAGACAACTGTAATGGACTGTCCGGATGGGTGGGTTATTCTTGAGGACAATGCAGAAGCTTCCAGTGGTCCAAAATGGGTTGGTTGATGGTAGGAGATTTAGCAGTGCAGCAGCAGCAGCAGCAGCATTGTCTTGGTCATTATATTGGATACCAGTTTGTTTCCAGATCCAATACAAGGTCCATACAGAAGTACCCCTACATCAGGTACATTTTAAATACATTTTAACCCAATAGCCAACCTCTCTTTTCCAAGTATTACCACATTATTAAATTAAATATTAAATCAACAGTATTGCATTAAATTATTATACAAATCAATAGATGACATTAAATTCTCCTCCTCCTCCTCCTCATCATCATCATCATCAAATGGCAGGTGCCATTTGATTAGCAAGTTGGTCAGTTAGTTTCAAAAATGACTTTTAAAATCTCTTTTTAAATTAAGGTCCTTAAGTCTGAGACCCAAATTTCAGATCCACTGAAATCCAAAATTCTGATTTGGAGACTTCGTCTTTGGACCCAAGCTGGTCTTTGGAGACTTGCCTTAGGAGTTGTGATGATTTATTCAAGCAACTGTCATTCCTTCCAAACCACAGTTGAATAGCTACACGAATTGAAACTGGGGCACATGATGGACAGGTGTCACCTTCCCAAACACCCTGACAATCCAAATCCCATGTTAATGTATGTTTTGCATCCATGTAACACAGGTGTGATTCACCATTGATTGGCCAAGATTTGTATGGATGTTGAGACTGAAAACTCCAAAATACCTGAAGATCTGTGGGGGCTCCCACCCTTTGGAACGAACTTCCCCCTGGACTTCGGCAACTGCCAGACCTTCGGACTTTCCACCGAGAGCTGAAGACCTATTTGTTTGTTTGCGCAGGACTGGCATAGGATTTTAATGGGATTTTAATTAGTTTAGTGTTTTAACATTTTAAAATTTGGGGTTTTATTCTAAATGTTTTAATTCGGCCATTTTATAATAAGTTTTTTAATTATGGTTTTATGTGTATATTGCTGTTGTTTTTTTATCATGGCTGTAAACCGCCCTGAGTCCTTCGGGAGAAGGGCGGTATAAAAATTTAATAAATAAATAAATAAATAAATAAAGATCCATCAGTAGTACTGCAACAGTGGTGGGTTGCCCCAGGTTTGGTCCAGTTTGCAAGAACCGGTAGTAAAACCAGTGGGAGGCTCCACCTACTGACCCGGACATCATCAGGAAGTTTCTGCGCATGCCCTGTTGCGAACCGGTAGTAAAGGTAAGTCCTAAGAGGTCTATAAGGGGCATGCATAAGAGCACCAGCGTGCCTACCATTCCTGTCCTAATGTTCCCTTGAATTGTATTCACTTTATACATTCAGTTCATCTTAAACTTATATATATTATCTATTATGTACTCGTCAAAATAAAATAAATAAAAATAAAAAATTAAATAAAACCCACCCCTGTATTGCAAGATGTAATTTTCAGAGCTCTTGACAGGAATTAAATGGTTCCTTGAGTTGACTTGACTCCAGGTTTTTAGGTGGGGATAGCACATTTGGCGGTCTTCATAATAATATAGAAATGAATGTCTATGGTCTAATTCTGTGAATTTTGTTTTGCTTTTTCCAGTTCATAGGTTAGCTTTAACTAAAGTTGGGGTGTATTCAAGAATTAGAGTTTCTGTGGTGACATTTTAAGAGAGGGGAAGGGAGGGAGGGAAGGAGGCTAGGAAGGAAAATGATAGGGAAGGAAGGAAAGAAAGAAGGGAAGGAGAAAGTGGGGAGAGTGAGGGAGGAAGGGAGGAAACAAAAAAGAAGGAAGGAAGGAAAGGCTGGAAGAAAGGATTAATGGAGAGAGGAAATGAAGGAAAGAAGGAAGGAAAGAAAATGAAAGGGAAGGAAGGAAAGAAAGAAAGGAAAAGAGGAAAAGAGGGAGGGGGGAAGAAAGGAAAGTAGGAAGGAAGGAAGATGAAAAGGAAGGAAGGAAAGGAAGAAGGGAAGAAGGGAAGGAGAATGGGAGGGAGTGAAGGAGTGAGGGAGGAAGGAGGAAGGAAAAGAGGAAGGAAAGAAAGAAAGAAAGAAAGAAAGAAAGAAAGAAAGAAAGAAAGAAAGAAAGAAAGAAAGAAAGAAAGATGAAAGGGAAGGAAGAAAAGAAAGAAGGAAAGACCAGAAGAAGGGATGTATGTATGTATGGAGAGATGAAATGAATGAATGAATGAATGAAGGAAGGAAGGAAGGAAGGAAAATGAAAGGGAAGGAAGGAAAGAAGGGTAGAAGGGAGGGATGAAGTGAGCTAGGAAGGAAGGAAAGAAAAAAGAAAGGATGGATGGGAAGGAGGGAGGGAGGGAGGGAGGGAGGAAGGAAGGAAGGAAGGAAGGAAGGAAGGAAGGAAGGAAGGAAGGAAGGAAGGAAGGAAGGCCTTCTAGATCAGCACACTGGCAAAAAATATGCCACATGATGACATCAACTAGCCACGCTTCCTTCTTATCTCCTTCCCCTTCAGATTCGCCAGCATCTTCCTGAGTCGGCCCCAGGGACAGTCCTGAAGTACGATAAACAAATGCCGGGCCGAGCAGCAACGCCACCGAATCTCATTTCCCTGACTTTAATGGAGAAGGAAGGCGAAGGGGTATTAGCAATCGCTTTGCATTGCGGTTGCAAGCCCTGCTTCTTCAGCGCCGTGATGTCCTGTCATCTTCGCCACAATTTGCTGAGAGATTGCTCCGTATCATGTTGCATTATAATAGTCTCTCTCTCTCTTTTTTTTTCCAGAGGCATTAATTCCGAGCCGGACTGAAGTGGAAATGACAAAAGCTTCTGTCATTATGCACCCAGGAACATCTCGTATACAAGGCGAGAACATTTGTACCACTCTCAAAATTATTATGTGGTGCTTATATTAACAGGAATGAATATTAAACAAGACATCTCCAATAGCTTCCCATCTCAGCCTATATTTTCACAAAACCGTCCGAGTCACCTCGGTAATTGAAATTTTAAAGCTCTGAAGCTTTTCTCTCTTCATCCATACGTCTCCTCATCCCTCTGCGCCAAGCTGGACCACACGTTGGTTAAGAGCGGAAGAGCTCCAGGCAGTGGTTAAATCCAATTTTTTTTTACTGGCAGCTCCACCCACTTTTATACCCTGTGGGGTGTGGCTCAGTGACTCAGCAATCTCTGAGCCTGCCACACCTTTTCCTCTGCTGCGCATGCCTATCTTTTCATTGCTGCCTCGGATCAATCCAGGATTGATCAGCAGCAGCTGGGACTTGCGGCGTTGCCAGGGAGGAGGAGGGTGCAGGAGACGGAGGCCTTGTCAGCTCCTCTGTCGTGTCCCACTCCTCCGCTGACGGCCAGGTCAGGGAAATCCGAATCAGGTGTACCTCTGCAGCTCTGCCAAAGTCCTAGCAAAGTCCTCAGGGCAGGCAGGAGACCAGAAAGTGACTTCAGGAAGATATGTTTAGACTTTGCCTGACTCAGAGAATGCCAGAAAGCAGATCCTTTATATAGGCCATGGGGTGTGGCTCCATGACTCAGCACTTATCCAGGCCTGCCCCTCCCTTCCTTCTGTTGCCTCCGCCTATCAAGTCTTCTGACGCGAGGGTCACTCCAGTCGGCAGCTGTTGGTAATTGACCTCCCTCAGGCTCACATGCTGTGGAGGAGGGGGAGGGGTCTAGTTGCTCCGTTTGCCTGGGCATGGAGCCAGAGCTGGGGGCTGGAGGTACTTCTTCCTCCTCAGCCTGTCTGGGCATGGAGCCAGGGCTGGGGCCAGGAGGCATACTAGAACATTCCTCCGTGTTCGGAAGCAGATAAGAAGACCCCGTCTGAGGTGAGATTGGACGAGACACAACATCCTCCTCCTGGTCTGCAGCTGGAACTTAAGGCGGTGCCAGCGAGGAGGATCCTGATGTGGGCGTGGCTTGGTGGGCATGGTGTGGCTTGTGGGAGTGGCAGGGGAAGGATATTGCAAACTCTCCATTCCCACCCCACTCTGGGGCCAGCCAGAGGTGGTATTGGCCGGTTCTCTGAACTGCTCAAAATTTCCGCTACCGGTTCTCCAGAACCTGTCTCAACCTGCTGGATTTCACCCCCGTCTTCAGGCCTAAAATAACTGTCAGAAAGCCGGTGTGTGTGTGTGTGAGAGAGAGAGATTGAGGGTGGGGGGAATGTATATTAAAGGCAGTGCAGTGATATTATCACAAATGTCAGGCGGTGACACAGGGCATGGTAAAAAAGAAGAAAAAGTCAGCATTGCAATCAAAATGTGACCTGTTTGTTATGTGCCTCCTTCAATATCAATCAGAATAGATAGAGCTGGAAGGGATCTTGGAGGTCTTCTAGTCCAACTCTCTGCTCTAGCAGTGGACCCTATACAACTTGAAACATTGGCTGTCCAGTATCTTCTTATAAACCTCCAATGATGAAGTATATAAAACATCTGAAGGCAAATCCATGAATAGAATAAAACAGAACAGAACAGAACAGAATACAAATCCTTCCATTCCCCACTATCTTATCAAAGCTGAAGAAGCTTCTTGGGTGAGAAGCGAAACGTCTTCAAAACAAAACAAAAAACAAGGAAGTCTTGAAAAAGTACCTTTGGAACAACCATGACCTAGATGACTGAGAATCTCTACAGACTAGTCCAGATGCTTTTTTTTTCAGCTAACTGTTGATTTCTAATGACAGATAATCAGAATGCAGATTACAGAATACCAGAGTTTGAAGGGACCCTGGAATGGAATGGAATGGAATGGAATGGAATGGAATAGAATGGAATAGAATAGAATAGAATAGAATAGAATAGAATAGAATAGAATAGAATAGAATAGAATAACAGAGTTGGAAGGGACCCTGGAGGTCTTTCAGTTCAACCCCCTGCTTAGTCAGGAAACCCTACACCATTTCAGACCAATGGTTAATCAACATCTTCTTAAAAACTTCCAGTGTTGGAGCATTCACAACTTCTGGAGGCAAGTTTTTCCACTGATTCATTGTTCTCACTGTCAGGAAATTCCTCCCTAGTTCTAAGTTGCTTCTCTCCTTGATTAGTTTCCACCCATTGCTTCTTGTCCTGCCCTCAGGTGCTTTGGAGAATAGCTTGACTCCCTCTTCTTTGTGCAAGCCCCTGAGATATTGGTACACTGCTATCATGTCTCCCCTAGTCCTTCTTTTCATTAAACTAGACATACCCAATTACAGCAATTGTTCTTTATATGTTTTATCCTCGAATCCCCTAATCATCATTGTTGCTCTTCTCTGCACTCTTTCTAGAGTCTCAGCATCTTTTTTACATTGTGGCAACCAAAACTGGATGCACTATTCCAAGTACTTCCGAAGGCAAACTGTTCCACTGGTTAATTGTTCTCACTTTTAGGAAATTTCTCCTTAGTTCTAATCTCTCCTTGATTAG
The DNA here is from genome assembly GCF_028640845.1 of Ahaetulla prasina. NCBI lineage: Eukaryota > Metazoa > Chordata > Lepidosauria > Squamata > Colubridae > Ahaetulla > Ahaetulla prasina. The sequence goes on along the minus strand of NC_080540.1, from coordinate 296,998,594 downwards.
TTTTCATCCATTCTTTTTTGTCTTGGTTTCCAAAGCACCAGAAAGAGCTTTGTTCATGTCTTTAATTATGTCTTCTTTTCATTAGACTAGACATACCCAATTCCTCCAACCGTTCTTCATATATTTTAATCTCCAGGCCCTTAATCATCTTAGTTGCTCTTCTCTGCATTCTTTCTAGAATCTCAACATCTTTTTTTTTAATGTGGTGATCCAAACTGGATACAGTAGTCCAAGTATGATCTTACTAAGGCTTTATAAAGCACCACTAGTACTTCAACGTGACATGGTGGCTCAGTGGCTAGGACACTGAGCTTGTTGATCGAAAGGTCAGCAGTTCAGTGGTTCGGATCCCTAGTGCCATGTAATGTAATGGGGTGAGCTCCCGTTACTTGTCCCAACTTCTGCCAACCTAGCAGTTCGAAAGCATGTAAAAAATGCAAGTAGAAAAAATAGGGACCACCTTTGGTGGGAAGGTAACAGCGTTCCGTGCGCCTTTGGCATTGAGTCATGCCGGCCACATGTCCACAAAGATGTCTTTGGACAGTGCTGGATCTTCGGCTTTGAAAAGGAGATGGGAATGACTAGCACATATGTGCGAGGGGAACCTTTATCTTTTTAGTAGTATCTTCATATGATATTGATTCTATTGCTCTGTTAATGCAGACCTGCGTTGACTTTTTTGGCAGCTGCAGCACACTATGGGCTCATATTTAAGTGATGGTCTGCTAGGACTCTAAGATCCCTCTCACACTTACTATTATTAGTAAGGTATCACCTACTCTATACCTGTGCATTTGGTTCTTTTGGTTGTTTGATATTTAATGTTGCCTAGCTTTTCCTTGGTCTGTTGCCGAAGTTCTATTGTCACATATCACTGTTTTTCCTTTCTCTTTCCCTTCCTTTTTATTTTTGGCTTTGATTTAAGTCATATTTTCATGATATGCAGTGTGTGTGTGTGTGTGTGTGTGTGTTTATATATAGAACTTTACATTGCCCCAGGTCTCTGGCAAGTAGAAGGTATAGATTATAATTTTAATTAAAGACATGAATATAGCTCTTTCTGGTGCTTTGGAAAATAAGACAAGAAGCAATAGGTGGAAACTAATGAAGGAGGGAAGAAACCTAGAACTAAGAATTTTTGTAACAGAGAGAACAATTAATCGGTGGGACCGTTTGCCTTCAGGCTTTGTGGGTGCTCCATCACTGGAGGCTTTTAAGAAGAGGGGTCACCCTATTCTTAAAGGCACCTCAAAGCAGAACAAGCAGCAACAGATGGGAACTAATCAAGGAGAGAAGCAACCTAGAACTAAGGAGGAAGTTCCTAAAGGTGAGTGTTGTGCCTTGTCCACTTTCCCCGCAGCCGGGGCCTTCTTATCTGCTTCTGAACGCTGAGGAATGTCCTAGCATGCCTCCCGGCCCCAGCCCTGGCTCCATGCCCAGACAGGCTGAGGAAGAAGAAGCGCCTCCAGCCCCCAGCCCTGGCTCCATGCCCAGGCAAACGGAGCAACTAGACCCCTCCCCCTCCCCCACAGTATGTGAGCCTGAGGAAGGTCAATTACCAACAGCTGCAGACTGGAGTGACCCTCGCTTCAGGAGAATTGATAAGCGGCGTCAACAGAAGAAAGGGAGGGGCAGGCCGGGATAAGTGCTGAGTCATAGAGCCACACCCCATGGCCTATATAAAGGATCTGCTTTCTGGCATTCTCTGAGTCAGGCAAAGTCTACCTTATCTTGCTGAAATCACTTTCTGGTCTCCTGCCTGCCTTGAGAACTTTGCTAGGACTTTGGCAGAGCTGCAGAGGCACGCCTGATTTGGATTTCCCTGACCCGGCCGTCAGCGGAAGAGTGGGACACGACAGGTGAGAACAATTAACCAGTGGAATGGTTAAGTCCACTGGACAGGATGGAAAACAGACACAGCTTCTTCGTCTTTCTTCCTACCATCTCCCAGAACCATTCTAATGTAAAATGTAAAATTTCGCAGAAAGGAAAACCGTTATCATTGCAATGACGATGGGCTTCCGCTGCTTTGGGGTTGCGCATATAGTTTCTGCAAGGACGGGCTCCCGTATATTTATTCATTTATTTTAATTACTTTCACATTGTAAGAAGCCTCTCTTTCTATGCACATAAATGTCAGGGTTCCCTTCGCACCTTGGTTCATTGTAATTACTGAACGTTTGACTGACAAGGAGAAGGCAGAGGGAGATATGGGAGAGGAATCAACAAGGAACAGATTCTATAGGCAATTTCAATTTCTCCCTACCTTGTCTTTCGTACGACGGTGCGAGCACCTAATAATAGGCACGTGTTCTCATTAAAACATCGACAATGAAAGCTGAATCTTTAGAGGAAGAACAGAGCAGGAAATAGAGAGAAGGGGCAGGGGGTTTGGTAGAAAGAGGGGAACAAAATATGCTGCTTTGTTCGGGAAGTGAAATTCAATATTCATTTGTGGATTAGCACAATGAATTTAATAACTGCCAGTTTGATTACACTGATCTGGTAAAAAGGAAAAAAGCTTGACTTCTGGTGGGAAAAGTACAGAGAAGAGCCACAAAGATGATTAGGGGGCTGGAGGCTAAAACAAATCAAGAACGGTTGCAGGAATTGGGAATGCCTAGTTTAATGAAAAGAAGGACAAGGGGAGACTTGATAGCAGTGTTCCAATATTTAATAATAATAACAACAACAACAACAACAACAACAACAGAGCTGGAAGGGACCTTGGAGGTCTTCTAGTCCAACCCCGTGCCCAGGCAGGAAACCTTACGCCATTTCAGACAAATGGCTATCCAACATTTTCTTAAAAATTTCCAGTGTTGAAGCATTCACAGCTTCTGCAGGCAAGTTGTTCCACTGATTCATTGTTCTGATTGTCGGGAAATTTCTCCTTAGTTCTAAGTAGCTTCACTCCTTGATTAGTTTCCACCCATTGCTTCTTGTCCTGCCCTCAGGTGCTTTGGAGAATAGTTTGACTCCCTCCTTTGTGGCAACCCCTGAGATATTGGAAGACTGCTATCATGTCTCCCGTAGTCCTTCTTTTCATTAAATTAGACATACCCAGTTCCTGCAATCATTTGCATATGTTTTAGTCTCCAGTCCCCTAATCATCTTTGTTGCTCTTCTCTGCACTCTTTCTAGAGTCTTAACATCTTTTTTACATCGTGGCAACATTTTTTTACATCGTACATTTTATGTACCATGCTTAGATCAGACCAAAGACAGTGAAGTTCTAAATTGTCTAAGCCCAAAATTTCGAGTCTGGTGGCATAAGATATTTTGTGGTGAGCAGAGGAGTGGAGGACTCTTCTTGTGAAATATCGCTGGACTCATTCGATTGTATTAATGTCCGATATGCAGTTCAGGTTCCAGACAGATGAGCTGTATTCAAGAATTGGTCTGGCAAAAATTTTGTATGCACTAGTTTGCAGTTCAATATTACCAGAGAAGAAGCTATGCAAGATTCGATTAACAACTCTTAATGCTTTTTTAGAGTGCTGTTATAGGGAGCTCTGGCACTTAGATCATTTGAGATGAGTACTCCAAGGTCTTTGATAGAGTGAGGTTCGTCTGTTAGTTCATATCCATCCAGCTTGTATTTTGTGTTCTGATTTTTTTTGCCAATGTGTAAGACAGAGCATCTGTTGGTTGAGATTTGGAGTTGCCAATTGTTTGACCATTCTGACACAGAGTCATGGTCTTTTTGTAGAGTAGCAGCATTGTCAGTGGTGTTGAGTATAATCGATCACAAAGGTCAATTATATAAAGAGTGTGGGTCCTAAAACGCTGCCTTGGGGGACACAGGTGCAGGGTTAGATAAGGCATTCCCTATTTTGACTACTTGCTGCATGTTTGATAGGAACACAGCTATCCACTTATGCAGGAATCCGGAAATGCCATAAGATTTAATTTTAGAGGTAGCTTGTCATGTACCACTGAATCGAAGGCTTTACAGAAGTCTATATAAATTGCACCTATTGATTTACCCCGGTCGAGTTTTGAAGTCCATGTTTTTGCAGTGTAATAATTGCAGGTTGCAGGACCATTTTTTTTTCTAAAGCCAAATTGCTTGTTAGAGAGTAGGTTGTTAGTCTCAAAGTAGGGGGCAATTGATTGGTTTATGATTGATTCCATGACTTTGCAGGTGACACACCTAATGAGATTGGTCTGTAATTATCAACTAGGCTGGGGTCACCCTTTCTGAAGATAGGGATGACCGTGGTTAGTGACCATAAGTTAGGTAAAGAGCTGGTTCTAAAGGATATTTCATAGATTATGCTAAGTGGTTCTGCTATGGTGGTTGAGAGCTTCTTTAGGAAGTAGGCACATAATCCATCAGGGCCAATCAATAGAGATGGTTTTAGGTTGTGTTCTGTTCCCCCTCCCCACTTCACAGAGCAAACGCATGTCTCCCAGTCTTTTTATTTGCTACAGATCTGATTTTCTTCAGTTGAAGAAATACTTGGCAGTGACCGTGCAAAGGCCTGCCAAGTTCTGAGTCTGTTATCTCGTGTCCAAGATCTGTTGCCAAAAACTCACTGACAAAGTCCTTTAACCCTCCAACTACCGAACTGCAGTACACCCTTGGTAGCTTTTTTGTCCGTCACAAGGGCCACGTGGCAGCTCCACCCACTTTTATACCCTGTGGGGTGTGGCTCAGTGACTCAGCAATCTCTGAGCCTGCCACACCTCTTCCTCTGCTGCGCATGCCTATCTTTTCATCGCTGCCTTGGATCAATCCAGGATTGATCGTCAGCAGCTGGGACTTGCGGCATTGCCAGGGAGGAGGAGGGTGCGGGAGAGGGAGGCCTTGTCAGCTCCTCCTCCTGGCCTGCCGCTGGAACTTGGGGTGGTGCCAGCGAGGAGGGTTCTGGCAAGGGAGGCCTTGCTGGCTCCTCTCCCTCACTCTCAGAGTCACTCTCCTCCATGAGGACATGTTCGGGGGCCGGAGCCACAACAGGTTGCTTAGTGCCTTTTCAACAGCATCTTCTGTGATTTCAGAAGTTATGGGTGCTCCATCACTGAAGGCTTCCAGAAAGAGATTGAACAATCATTTATCTGAAATGATATAGGTTCTATATAAGTTCTTGTGAAATGTCACTAGACTCATTCTCAGATTGTATTAATGTCTGATACGCAGTGTGTGTTCCAGACAGATGAGCTGTACTCAAGAATTGGTCTGGCAAAAGTTTTGTATGCACTAGTTTGCATACAAAGGGTTGGACTAGAAGATCTTCAATGTCCCTTCCAACTCTATTATTCCATGTTTTATGGTTTCCTGGATTCATCCATGTAGCATTCTTGGCAGGATGGGCTCTGCCTTTCAGGATGTCTAAAACTTTTGGGATTTTTTGAGCAGTCCAAGGGCTTGCCAGATCTGAAACCCGCATACATTTTAGAATTTTATTTTATTTTGGAGCGAGTCCCAAATGCACCATCTGCTGGGCCGCTCAAACTCGCTACAAAACTCCTAATAAAAATGTCACCCATAAGGAAGCAAACATTGTGTGGCCATGAGCTTTGTATTTTAATTGGGTTTACTGTATAATCCCACCATTTCTCTCTCCTCCTTAGGTTGTCATCGACAGTTTTGTGAGGTGAAGACAACTGTTTCCTCCCCCCACCCTTGATGGCTTATCTTTCAGAGAAAACCCAGAGGTACTGAAGAACAACAATATAAAGAAATTTTAGAGTAGTTGAATCAGTTATTTAGGGAAATTGGCAGTGGTGAAATGTAAATAAAGTGGGCATGGCCAACTTTTTTTTTTAACTTTTAAAAGCATTTTTTCTACAACCTCTTTGGCCAAAGGGGTTGTAAAAAAATGCTTTTAAAAGGCTCCTCTGATGATCCCAGCTGAGTTGCCTGATCGTCAGAGGCTTTTCTTTTCTTTTAAAAGCAGTTTTTTTTCCTTTTAAAAGGTGGGCCCTATTTTTCTACTTGCATTTTTTACGTGCTTTCGAACTGCTAGGTTGGCAGAAGCTGGGACAAGTAACGGGAGCTCACCCCGTTACACGGGCGCTAGGGATTCAAACCGCTGAACGACTGACCTTTCGATCGACAAGCTCAGCGTCTTAGCCAATTAGTGTACATTTAAAGTGACAATAACCTTATTTTAAGTCTAAATCTAAGCTTGTTCTTCCCAGCTGCTGGCTAAGAAAGCTAGGCATCTTTAATTCCTCATTAGCATGCTTCAGAGTATGTGTTTTCTTCTGTAATTCTAGTCATTATGTTAGATGGATGTTATGTGGGCTAATTGTACCAAAAAAACACAATGTCTTTGCCAAAGCTCTTTCCATTCCCCTAACTAGCTTCTCCTCTAGCAATAAAGAGAATAGAATAGAATAGAATAGAATAGAATTTTATTGGCCAAGTGTGATTGGACACACAAGGAATTTGTCTTGGTGCATATGCTCTCAGTGTACATAAAATAAAAGATACGTTCATAACTTCATTGACTTGTTAGCTCAAAACGGATGGAGCCTCCTGCTCTTCTTTCTCCAAATGGTGTTAGCAAACCTAGAAAAGGAATGGATTAAGCACCAAGGTGGCATTTGAAGGAAACCACAGAATGATTGGGTTCCATTTGGCATTGAGATCAGGAGGATGAACCATGGGTATTTTAAAGAAAGCATTCAAAACGTCCACTGATAGACACATGGAACAAAGAATGGAATGGAATAGAATAGAATAGAATAGAATAGAATAGAATAGAATAGAATAGAATAGAATAGAATAGAATAGAATAGAATAGAATAGAATAGAATAGAATAGAAAATATGGAACAGAACAGAAGAGAACAGAATAGAAATTGGAGTGGAGTGGAATGGAATGGAATGGAAAATATGGAATGGAATGGAATGGAATAGAATGGAATGGAATAGAATAGAATAGAATAGAATAGAATAGAATAGAAAATGTGGAGTGGAGTGGAATGGAATGGAATGGAATGGAAAATATGGAATGGAATGGAATGGAATGGAATGGAATGGAATGGAATGGAATAGAATAGAATAGAATAGAATAGAATAGAATACAATACAATACAATACAATACAATACAATACAATACAATACAATACAATACAATCCAAGCGTGATTGGACACACAAGTCTCCGGTGCATAAGCTCTCAGTGTACATGAAAGCTTTAAGTGATCAATCATCACAGTCATCATAAAAGTACATTCATAATAAATCATAAGATACAACACTTAGTGATAGTCATAGGATACTAAATAAGCATAAATCATACTAAGAAACTAAATTAAACAATATAAATCGTAAAGATACAAGCAACAAGATTATAGTCCTAAGTAGAAAAGGAGATAGGCAATAGGAAAGGTGAGAAGAAGAATAGTAATACAGCCTTACTAAATAGTTTGACAGTGTTGAGGGAATTATTTGTTTAGCAGAGTGATGCCATTCGGGAAGAAACTGTTCTTGTGTCTAGTTGTTCTGGTGTGCAGTGCTCTATAGCGTTGTTTTGAGGGTAGGAGTTGAAACAGTTTATGTCCAGGATGCGAGGGGTCTCTAAATATTTTCACAGCCCTCTTTTTGACTTGTGAAAAAAGTCTTTTTGTCTCTTTTTGACTTGAGCTCTTTTCCCATTGTAAATTTATAAAAACTGAGCCCCCCCCCCACAATTCAGATGACCCTATGTGACAGCAAAGAGGAGCATATATTTTTTTTAAAAAAATTATTCCACTGTGGTGGTCATCTGGATTAACATAGCCCAGATCTAATACAGCTTTCTAAAGTTAAGCACAGAACCAGCGAAAACCTGAGTAGATTAGTTTGTAATATTATTATTATTATTATTATTATTATTATTATTATTATTATTATTATTGTTGTTGTTGTTGTTGTTGTTGTTGTTGTTGTTGTTGTTTATTGTATTCATTAAAAATGAAACTCAGTTAATTGAACATTCAAAAAGGCATCATAAATACCATTGACTGGTGCTGATACAGGTTGCTGCCAGCATCCTAGGTATCAACCAAGTACCTTCTTAAGATGTACCATGTTCCAAGTAGCGCAGTTTTTTGCACTTCCGCTGGTGTTATTGCAGGAAGCTGCAATTTGTTGATGTATCTTATATTCTTGGACATGGTACCAAGTACCCGGATGACAATGGATATCACTGTTTGTGGAGGACTCTTCTTGTGAAATATCTCTGGACTCATTTGATTGTATTAATGTCCAATGTGCTGTGCGGGTTCCAGACAGATGAGCTGTATTCAAGAATTGGTCTGGCAAAAGTTTTGTATGCCCTAGTTTGCAGTTCAATATTACCGGAGAAAAAACTACGCAAGATTAGGTTAACAATTCTTAATGCTTTTTTAGCAATGCTTTTACAGTGAGCTCTAGCACTTAGATCATTTGAGATGAGTACTCCAAAGTCTTTGACAGAGTGTGGGTCATCTGTTAGGTCGTATCCATCCAGCTTGCATTTTGTGTTCTGATTTTTATTTTTTTTTTGGCCAATGTGTAAGACAATAGATGAGTGGATTGTTTTCCCTCCAGCCTGAGGTAGAACCACTAATATGTTTTCCCCCCTCTTTGCTACGACTGCTCGATCAGATCTGCCTCCATCTAAAGACATAGATGCAAGTATTTTGTCTTCTCCCCTACAAGGATTTAATGGGAGATACTGTCAAATGTTTTGCCGAAGACAAGAGACACTATCTCCACTCCATTCCTGCAGCCGACTAAAGAGGTCACTCTATCAAACACGGAGATGTGGCTTAGTCTGGTATGAGAGTTCTTGATGAAACATGTTGGCTAACACCAAGCTGTGCCTTCTTGTCTAAATGCTCACAAATGGAATGATTAATAATGCTGTTGCCTGGTCTTCGTGTTAAGCTGATCAATTTGTAGTTACCAGGATCTCCTTCCTTCCTTCCTTCCTTCCTTCCTTCCTTCCTTCCTTCCTTCCTTCCTTCCTTCCTTCCTTCCTTCCTTCCTTCCTTCCTTCCTCCCTCCCTCCCTTCCCTTTCTTTCTTCCTTTCTTTCTTTCTTTCTTTTTTCCATTCTTTCTTTCCTTCCTTCCTTCCTTCCTTCTTTCTTTTTAAACTTTCTCTATTACTTTGTGTTGTGCCCCACCTTCACAATTTCCCAAAGGCCACAGAAAAGACCTCTAAGGGGGCAAATGGAAGCTTCTTGAAACTTCTGAAATAAAATCGCTTTGGTTAGATTTGAATAGAATAGAATAGAATAGAATAGAATAGAATAGAATAGAATAGAATAGAATAGAATAGAATAGAATAGAATAGAATAGAATAGATGAAATGGAATGGAATGGAATGGAATGGAATGGAATGGAATGGAATGGAATGGAATGGAATAGAATAGAATAGAATAGAATAGAATAGAATAGAATAGAATAAATGGAATAGAAAGGAATGGAATGGAATGGAATGGAATGGAATAGAATAGAATAGAATAGAATTAGAATAGAATTAGAATAGAATAGAATAGATGGAATGGAATGGAATGGAATAGAATAGAATAGAATAGATGGAACAGAATAGAATAGAATAGAATAGAATAGAATAGAATAGAATAGAATAGAATGGAATGGAATGGAATGGAATGGAATGGAATGGAATGGAATGGAATAGAATAGAATAGAATTAGAATAGAATTAGAATAGATGGAATGGAGTGGAGTGGAGTGGAGTGGAGTGGAGTGGAATGGAATGGAATGGAATAGAATAGAATAGAATAGAATAGAATAGAATAGAATAGAATAGAATAGAATAGAATAGAATAGATGGAATAGAATAGAATAGAATAGAATAGAATAGAATAGAATAGAATAGAATAGAATAGAATAGAATAGAATAGAATAGAATAGAATAAATGGAAAGGAAAGGAATGGAATGGAATGGAATGGAATGGAATGGAATGGAATGGAATGGAATGGAATAGAATAGAATAGAATAGAATAGAATAGAATAGAATAGAATAGAATAGAATAGATGGAATAGAATAGAATAGTATAGAATAGAATAGAATAGAATAGAATAGAAGAATAGAATAGAATAGAATAGATGGAACAGAATAGAATAGAATAGAATGGAATGGAATAGAATAGAATAGAATAGAATAGAATAGAATAGAATAGAATAGAAGAATAGGATAGAATAGAATAGAATAGAATAGAATAGATGGAATAGAATAGAACAGAATAGAATAGAATAGAATAGAATAGAATAGAATAGAATAGAATAGAATAGAATAGAAGAATAGAATAGAATAGAATAGAATAGAATAGAATAGAATAGAATAGAATAAATGGAAAGGAATGGAATGGAATGGAATAGAATAGAATAGAATAGAATAGAATAGAATAGAATAGAATGGAATGGAATGGAATGGAATGGAATGGAATGGAATAGAATAGAATAGAATAGAATAGAATAGAATAGAATAGAATAGAATAGAATAGAATAAATGGAATGGAATGGAATGGAATGGAATGGAATGGAATGGAATAGAATAGAATAGAATAGAATAGAATTAGAATAGAATTAGAATAGAATAGAATAGAATAGAATAGATGGAATGGAATGGAATAGAATAGAATAGATGGAACAGAATAGAATAAAATAGAATAGAATAGAATAGAATAGAATAGAATAGAATAGAATAGAATAGAATAAATGGAATGGAATGGAATGGAATGGAATAGAATAGAATAGAATAGAATAGAATAGAATAGAATAGAATAGAATAGAATTAGAATAGAATTAGAATAGATGTAATGGAGTGGAGTGGAGTGGAGTGGAATGGAATGGAATGGAATAGAATGGAATAGAATAGAATAGAATAGAATAGAATAGAATAGAATAGAATAGAATAGAATAGAATAGAATAGATGGAATAGAATAGAATAGAATAGAATAGAATAGAATAGAATAGAATAGAATAGAATAGAATAGAATAGAATAGAATAGAATAGAATAGAATTAGAATAGAATTAGAATAGATGGAATGGAGTGGAGTGGAGTGGAGTGGAGTGGAATGGAATAGAATAGAATAGAATAGAATAGAATAGAATAGAATAGAATAGAATAGAATAGAATAGAATAGAATAGAATAGAATAAATGGAAAGGAATGGAATGGAATGGAATGGAATAGAATAGAATAGAATAGAATGGAATGGAATGGAATGGAATGGAATGGAATAGAATAGAATAGAATAGAATAGAATAGAATAGAATAGAATAGAATAGAATAGAATAGAATAAATGGAATGGAATGGAATGGAATGGAATGGAATAGAATAGAATAGAATAGAATAGAATAGAATAGAATAGAATTAGAATAGAATTAGAATAGAATAGAATAGAATAGATGGAATGGAATGGAATGGAATAGAATAGAATAGATGGAACAGAATAGAATAAAATAGAATAGAATAGAATAGAATAGAATAGAATAGAATAGAATAGAATAGAATAGAATAAATGGAATGGAATGGAATGGAATGGAATAGAATAGAATAGAATAGAATAGAATAGAATAGAATAGAATAGAATTAGAATAGAATTAGAATAGATGTAATGGAGTGGAGTGGAGTGGAGTGGAGTGGAATGGAATGGAATGGAATGGAATAGAATAGAATAGAATAGAATAGAATAGAATAGAATAGAATAGAATAGATGGAATAGAATAGAATAGAATAGAATAGAATAGAATAGAATAGAATAGAATAGAATAGAATAGAATAGAATAGATGGAATAGAATAGAATAGAATAGAATAGAATAGAATAGAATAGAATAGAATAGAATAGAATTAGAATAGAATTAGAATAGATGGAATGGAGTGGAGTGGAGTGGAGTGGAATAGAATAGAATAGAATAGAATAGAATAGAATAGAATAGAATAGAATAGAATAGAATAGAATCAACTTGAGTCTCCCCTCCGGCAGCCAAATCAGATGAGGAGGCAGCGTGGGAATTGGGGCCAGCATCAAGGCAATCGGAGACCTCCAAGGGGGAAGAGGGAATGGAACCGTCAGAGATAGAGACAGAGGTGGAACCATCAGCCCTCCTCAGATGGAGAGTCAAAAGCCCCCAGGTCTGGAGGTGGCTGATGAGGAGGAGGATGAACAGCTGGGTCCGGTGCCTGACGTGTGGATGAGAAGAAGGCAGAGGAGAGGAGAGCAGTGGAAATCTATGGGCCAATCCTTGGGACGGAAGAGCCACCACTGCTAGCGAAGCTCTGGGGATAAAAGGCAGGGGGAGGAGATGAATAGGTGTGGCAGACAACTATTCATCTCCCTGCTGAAAAGACTTGTTAGCCTGCTATAAGAGAGAAACATTTTGCCAGGGCTGCTGGCGCTCCTAATAAAGGGAACATTTATTTAACTACAGAGGGTTTTTTGGGAGCCGGATCAGAACACTATGCTTGAAGCGTGTGTTGTGAAAACATCTTGCTTGAACCTGAATGGTCATTGGGAGGGGGAGTGTTGTCAGTGATAGCAGGCAGTTAAGGGACAGAAAAGTTCAACGTAGGGATTTGGGCACGCGATTCTCAGTTCTGGCTTTGCATTACTTTAATACACTTGACTTCTAATAAAACTCTGCCATTCTCAACAGATGGAACCAAGGATCGTTTCTATTTAGAGGTTTAAATTGTGGCAGGTCTGATAGCAGCCGTCATAAATACATGCCTAGAATGTTGATCATGTGAACCCTTCGGTTGCTGCGATGGTCATTAAGTGTGCAAACTGGACATAAGTCCCTTTTTTTTAGTGCCGTTGTAACTTCAGTCACTACATGAATGTGTCGTGTCCCACTCCTCCGCTGACGGCCGGGTCAGGGAAATCCGAATCAGGCGTGCCTCTGCAGCTCTGCCAAAGTCCTAGCAAAGTCCTCAGGGCAGGCAGGAGACCAGAAAGTGACTTCAGCAAGATATGTTTAGACTTTGCCTGACTCAGAGAATGCCAGAAAGCAGATCCTTTATATAGGCCATGGGGTGTGGCTCCATGACTCAGCACTTATCCAGGCCTGCCCCTCCCTTCCTTCTGTTGCCTCCGCCTATCAAGTCTTCTGACGCGAGGGTCACTCCAGTCAGCAGCTGTTGGCAATTGACCTCCCTCAGGCTCACTTGCTGTGGAGGAGGGGGAGGGGTCTAGTTGCTCCGTTTGCCTGGACATGGAGCCAGAGCTGGGGTCTGGAGGTATTTCCTCCTCTTCAGCCTGTCTGGGCATGGAGCCAGGGCTGGGGCCGGGAGGCATACTAGAACATTCCTCCATGTTCGGAAGCAGATAAGAAGACCCCGGCTGAGGTGAGATTGGATGAGACACAACAGAATGGTCGTATTTGTACCTGTGACCAGAGGGGGTATTCAGCCAGTTCGGACCGATTCGAGCAAACTGGTAGCGGCAACTGATGTCGTCCGGATGAAATGCCATCCTATTTAGCCACATTTTCGAGGTCGAGCGCATGCACTTAAGGCACGCGGGTGAGCAAAGTGCATGTGTGTAAGGTGCGCGTGTGAGCAGCAAGGGTTCGGAAGGCAGGGTCAGTGGTGGGTTGCCCCTGGTTCAGACTGGTTCTATAGAACCGGTAGTAAAACTGTTGGGAGGCTCTGCCCACTGACCCGAACATCATCAAAAGTGACCTGCGCATAAAGGTAAGTAGAACCCACCCCTGGTCAGGGTCCATGCATAGAAAGCCCACGCACATTGGGAGAAGAACAAGTAAAAGAGACTATGATTGCTTGGGGGAAGAATTTTGGTCATGGGATAGATTTAGATGCCTGGCAAAAACTATGGATGTATAATTATAAAATGACAATGTCTGCAGCATATAAAGAGAATTTGTATAAGATGTTTTACAGGTGGCATCTACCCCTGACAAGAATTGCCAGAATGTTCAAGGATAAATCCAAAAAATGTTGGAAGTGTCACCAGGCATATGGATCATATTACCATATGTGGTGGACATGCATTGAAGCGAAAAGATATTGGACTAAGATACACACGTGGTTGGAGAAAATGATTAAATGACACATAGACTTTAAGCCAGAAGTCTTTCTGTTGGGAATTATTCCTGAGATATATACTAGAGATGTAAAATACTTGATTGTGAATATTATTACAGCAGCCAGGATTGTGTCTGCTAAAAATTGGAAAAATGCGAAATTACCTTTGCAAGATGAAATAATTAGAAATATGATAGAATGTGCAGAGAGATGAGTAAATTTGACATTTGAAATTAGAGACCAAGACGATAAGCAATATTACAAAATATGGGGTTTATTTTATAACTGGTTAGATGGGAAAATATGTTAGAAAAGAAGATACATTTACGAAGAGATGTGCATTTTGAGATTGCACAAGAAGATATGTAAACACCCCTTCATCATATTGAAATTGTTTTTTTTTCTTTTTTTGTTGTGGAAAACTAAAAAAAATTATTCTAAAAAAAGAAGGCCCACACACATGCGCGAAGCAAGTGTGCGCGCACACAGTAAACCAGTGGCAACACTACGTGAAACCCACCCCTACCTGTGACATTTAAGCAAAGCAAATTTGTCCACCTTCTATCACTGTTTTTGCCATGTATGTGGAGTTTTGGACAAAGAGAGAGAAGTAGAAGGAATATCAGGCAAGGTGTCTCTCTTTCACACACGTACACACACACACACACACACACACACACACACACACACACACACACACACAAACACACACAAACACTAACCTCTCACTTCCAGTCTCTTATCGATTTCTACCCTAGAATTCATTTCATACCGTAGCCCCCAAATTAAATGATGTGTTTAGTTCCAATAGAACTTGGTCTACTAATTGGATTTTTTGTCCCTGTAATTTATGTAATATTAATGGATACTTTCAGGAAGACGCTAATTAACGGCTGACCTTTATTATTTTTTTTCAGCCAGGTTTTTTGTTTAAAAAAAAAAGAAAAGAACCCAAGCAGTATAATAAAAAATAAGAGAGAGAGAAAGAAACAATCTTTATCTATCTTTCTCCCCACTCCCTCTACTTTCACTAAGAGTTGTGTGATTTTAATTAGCAGAAACCGGAACGTATCAAGCCTGTTTAGCAGAGCGCCGATGTTACATTATCCATCTGATCACCTATCTGTTAAAAAAAATGACTGAATAATTTAAGGGATAATATATAAGGAAACAAGGGACTGAGGGATGAAACACATCAGAAAATAACTCCAATACCCTCCAATTTTTGGAAACTATCCCTGAACAAATCCAAAGCAAGTGATGTCATTTCCCTTTTATTTTTTATCTCTTTTAATATGACTAGATCTTTTTTCTTCTTCAATGTGTCCCATTATCCTAACAGCTGAAGAAATGCCTATATGAAACATCATTAAAATGCCATCTGAAAATCCGAAGGTAAATAAAGGATTAATATCTAATTATTCTGTAATGGTGCATACTAACAATAGCTCAGTAAAACAGGATCTCTCTCTCCCTCCCTCCCCCCCTCTCTTTCCCTTTGTTCCTCTTTCTCTCCTTCACTCTCTTTATTTTTCTCTCCTCCTCTCTCTTTTTCTCTCCTTCTGTTTCCTCACCCATCTTTCTCTTCCTGGGTGGCCATCTATAAATATTGAGAAGAAAGGAAAAGAGAAAGGAGGGGAAAAGGCAGGGAAAAGGAGATAAAGGGCCTCTGGTGGCTCAGCAGACTAAGACTGTCTGTTATTAACAGCAGCTGCTTGCAATTACTGCAGGTTCAAGCCCCACCAGGCCCAAGGTTGACTCAGCCTTCCATCCTTTATAAGGTAGGTAAAATGAGGACCCAGATTGTTGGGGGCAATAAAAGTTGACTTTGTATATAATATACAAATGGATGAAGACTATTGCTTAACACGATGTAAGCCGCCCTGAGTCTTCGGAGAAGGGCGGGATATAAATGCAAATAAAATAAAAATTAAAAAAAAAGGAAGGAGAGAGAGGAGAAAAGGAAAGAAAGAGCGAGAGAGAGAGAAAGAAAGAAAAAAGAAAGAAAGAAAGAGGGAGGGGGAAGGAAGGAAGGAAAAGAGAACGGAGAAAGGAGGGAAAAAGGAGATAAAGGAAGGAGAGAGAGGAGAAAAGGAAAGAAAGAGCGAGAGAGAGAGAAAAAGAAAGAAAGAAAGAGGGAGGGGGAAGGAAGGAAAAGAGAAAGGAGAAAGGAGGGGGAAAGGAGATAAAGGAAGGAGAGAGAGGAGAAATAGAAAGAAAGGAGAAATGAAGGAAGGAAGGAAGGAAGGAAGGAAAGAAGGAAGGAAGGGGAAGAAGGAAGGAAGGAAGAAAGGAAGGAAGGAAGGAAGGAAGGAAGGAAGGAAGGAAGGAACTAGAATGCAGACCTAATCAATGGAAACCAACGTGGCAACAAAACCATTAGGTAGAAAATGCCATTTGTTCATCTAATTGTTTTTTTATTTGCTCGCTTGCTTGCTTGTTTGTTCATCAAATTTACTTGCCACCAGTCTCGCCATTCCAGGCAGCCCCGAGCATTAAACTGGAAGGGAGAATACCTGCCTGTTGCCTGATGTAAGATTAAAGCTTTTAATTCCAGCACCATCAGGGATAAAATTCCGCATTCCAAAAATCGTCTCCAAGGTTCAGCCATTAAGCCTTTCCGCAATATCTACCCATGGAAGCCAGTTAGACTGTTGAGACCTGAGATTAATCCCTAAGCAGTTTTCTCCTGGCTTGGAAGAGGCTCTATCAGTGCCTAGTTACACATCAGATTGATTGGGAAGTTTTATTGTTTTTATAAGCCTCAGCTTGGTCTGTTACCAAGTCACATTAACAATCTGTTAATCGGTTTCATTATTCCCAAAGCATGCGCAAGAGGTGTGTACAACCTGGAAACCTTCCTTGGAGGAATAAAGAATGGGAGATTTTTGTGTTGATCTGTTTCTCTGGTATTCCAAGATCTGAGGGGCTGTCACAGGCAGGAGGGGGGGGCGGTTTCAACCGATTCTCCAAAGCAACTGAAGGTCAGACAAGAAACAATGGATGGAAACTGATCAAGGTGACAAGCAACCTAGAATTAAAGGGGAATTTCCTGACAGGGAGAACAATTAACTCCTGGAACGGTTTGCCTTCAGAAATCGTGGGTGCTCCATCATTGGAGGCTTTGAAGAAACATTTCTAAACATTGGCTTTCAATTTGGGAACTTGAGAAATCTCACAAACAGCCACCACTATGACTGCACCACGGATGGAAGGAAGGAAGGAAGGAAGGGAAAGAAAGGAGAGGGAAGAAAAGAGGGGAGGGAAGGGATGAGGATGGGAGAGGAGAGGAGGAGGACAGAAGGATGGAAGGAGGGATAGGAAAGAGGAAAGAGTGGAAGGAAGGATGGATGGAAGGAGGGAAGGAAGGAGAGAAAAGGAAGGAAAGGAAGGAAAATAGAGGGAAAATGGAAGGAAGGAAGGAAGGAAGGAAGGAAGGAAGGAAGGAAGGAAGTAAAGAAGGAAGGAGGGAAGGGAAGGGAAGAAAGAAAGAAAGAAAGAAAGAATTCAAGTCTTGAAAAATTTTCAGCATTATTCATGCTTCTAGCATCCGAGAAAGATTTCTGCATCTCTTGCTGATAGTCTCATAAATCATTTAATTGCTATAAAGGTACTGGACAAAATGTGATGGCCTTGCCAGCAACTGTTCATTATGCATAACACAAATAAGCACTTCATTTTGGTTACACTTGCATTGTTGGCACAACCTCAGCCCTGCTCAATATAGGTGGAATAAGATGATCATTAGAAAGAAGGAAGGTTTGGGGGAGAATTTCAAGGCTTTTTGGTAGCTTTTCTAGTAGAATATATGGTAGATCATTAGAATAGAGTAGAGTAGAGTAGAGTAGAGTAGAGTAGAGTAGAGTAGAGTAGAGTTGAGTTTTGTGGGGTGGGGTGGGGTGGGGTGGGATGGGACAGGACGTGACAGGACAGGATGAGACAAGATAGGATAGGAGGAACGGAACAGATCAGAACAGAAAATATGGAATGGAATGGAATGGAATCAGAGTGAAACAGAATGGAATGAGCAAAATGGAGTGGAATAGCAGAACAGAACAGAACAGAACAGAACAGAATAATTTTTTGGCCAAGTGTGGTTAAACACTTGTAAAAGCTGTCAGTATACATGCAAAACAAGAGAGCAATAATAATCATAAGATACCAATAAGAGAGGGTAGTAGAATAAATATGAAGGATGATAATGATTTACACAAAATGACAGTATAAACAGCAAACAAGATAACTATGCTGGATTTCGTATCACAGATCACTAGACGAACACTCCCCAAGCGTTTAGGACTGTGTGATGTATCGGCAAATTATGCAAGCAGATCCCAATAAGGTGGCCTTCTGCAGCTGACCAATGGTGATCTTGTCAGCGCCAATTGCTTTTAAGTGCTTGCCTAGGTCTTTAGGCACAGCTCCCAGTGTGCCGAGTACCACAGGAACCACCTGCACTGGTTTTTGCCAGAGTCTCTGCAGTTTGATTTTCAAGTCCTGATATCTGGTGAGTTTTTCAAGTTATTTCTCATCAATTCTGCTGTCACCAGGTATGGCAATGTTGACGATCCACACCTTTTTCTTCTCCACAATCGTAATATCCAGGGTATTGTGTTCCAAAACTTTGTCATTCTGTATTCGGAAGTCCCACGGTAGTTTTACATGCTCATTTTTAATCACTTTTTCAGGCTTATGGTCCCACCAGTTCTTTGCCGATGGTAGTTGTGACACAAGTTCCAGTGGACCATCTGAGCAACTGTGTTGTGACTTTGTTTGTAGTCAGTCTGAGCTGTTGTCTTGCAGCAGCTCAATATGTGATCAGTGGTTTCATCTGCTTCTTTGCAGGTTCTGCATTTGGGGTCATCAGCAGATTTTTCTATTCTGGCTTGGATTACATTCATTCTGATGGCTTGTTCTTCGGCTGCAAGAATCAGGCCTTCTGTTTCTTTCTTCAGTGTTCCATTGGTCAGACAAAACTAGGTCTTTTCCTTATCTACTTTTCCTTGAATCTTGTCAAGGAACTGTCCATGCAGTGCTTTGTTGCGCCAGCTGTCAATTCGAGTTTGCATCGCTGTTTTCTTATATTGATACTTGGTTTGCAGTACTTTTAGTAGCTTCCTCTTGTTGACCTCCATCAAAGCTGGTTCAACACTGTCTTTCACATAATCACATCATCATCATCATCATCATCATCATCATCATCATCATCATCATTATTATTATTATTATTTACACAAAATGACAGTATACACAGCAAACGAGATAACTATGCTGGATTTCGTATCACAGATCACTAGTCGAACACTTCCCAAGTGTTTAGGACTGCGTGATGTATCTGCAAATTATGCGAGCAGATCCCAGTAAGGTGGCCTTCTGCAGCTGACCAATGGTGATCTTGTCAGCGCCAATTGCTTTTAAGTGCTTGCCTAGGTCTTTAGGCACAGCTCCCAGTGTGCCAAGTACCACTGGAACTACCTGCACTGGTTTATGCCAGAGTCTCTGCAATTTGATTCTCAAATCTTGATATCTGATGACTACTTCTTCTTCTTCTTCTTCTTCTTCTTCTTCTTCTTCTTCTTCTTCTTCTTCTTCTTCTTCTTCTTCTTCTTCTTCTTCTTCTTCTTCTTCTTCTTCTTCTTCTTCGTCATCATTATTATTATTATTATTATTATTTCTTCCTAAATACCAATATAACTTTTCCCTGAATTGTAGGAATGTGTCTCAGAAAAGGTTGGGGAGAAGACCTGTATTAGAAGTAGTCCTTGACTTATGTCCACAACTGGGACCAGAATTTCAATTGCTAAGCATGGTAATTGTTGAATGAGTTACCCCAATTTTATGACCTTTTGTGCCATAGTTGTTAAGCAAAACATTGCAGTGATTAAGTAACTCAGGAGGTTCTTAAGTGAATCAAGGACTCCTCCACCTATTGGCTTTGCTGGTTGGAAGCCAGCTGGGAAGTTTGCAAATGGAAATAACAATAGCACTTAGACTTATATATCACTTTACAGTCCTTTACAGCCCTCTCTAAGCGGTTTACAGTGTCAGCATATTGCCCCCAACAATCTGGGTTCTCATTTTGCCCACCTCAGGATGAAAGGCTGAGTCAATCTTGAGCAGGTGAGATTTGAACTGCTGAACTGTAGCTAGCAGTCAGCTGAAGTAGCCTTAAGTACTACACTCTAACCACTGCGCCACCTCGGCTCTATCACAAGACCCTGTAAATACAGGCTGGTTCCCAAGCACCTGAATGTTGATCATATGACCAAGGAGAGGTTGCGATGGTGGGAAGCTCCATTGTAAAAATTGCAAAATCTTATGCAACCACTAGAGGGCAGACATGAGATATGGAAACCCAGGTTTGTCGCCATCTATGGATGGTCCAGATTATTGCAGCCCAGATAAGGTACCTGTAAATTTGAGCAGGAGAATTCTGCATCTCTATTGTCTACTTGTTAAAGCCCCATAAGCATGGATCAGCCACCGACAAACAGCTAGCAGAAGGTGAATCTTTCCTTTGTTCCAGAGAAGCTATTTTTACACTCTCTGCTCTTAATTTATGTATTAGTTCAGGGTCTGTGTGAATTACCTCGGCTCCTGTTAAAATTCAGACCAAGTTTTTCTCTATTCCTGTTGCCCTACTGCTGGGCACTGACATTTCCATTCAAATTGGCTTCAACTGTTTTTGTATGGGTGTGAAATACCCAGTCTATAAAAGATACTCTTGTGCTGTCAAAAGGGCCTCCATTAATCCCAACGGAAACCAAACTGTGAAAGCATTCCTGGGTGATGAATGGGACAATCAATGTGCGAGAGACGCCATGGATCCATCAGGGTTCACAGAGGGTGGAGGCATCAATTCCTTTCTTTTGGGTCCTACCAACAAAGTTGACTCTTTGTCTGGTCTGTCACCCCAGCTCACCCCTTTCCAGATGGACTTCCATGTTCAGAAACATCAGAATAACAGAATAACAAAGTTGGACGGGATCTTGGAGGTCTTCTAGCAGGAAGAACCCTATACCATTTCACCCACAACTTTTGGAGGCAAGCCGTTCCACTGGCTAATTGTTTCCACTAATAGGGAATTTCTCCTTAGTTCTAAGTTGCTTCTTTCCTTCATTAGTTTCCATCCATTGTTTCTTTTCTTGCCTTCTGGTGCTTTGGAAAATAGGTTGATCCCTTCTTCTTTGATGTTGTTAATGGCGAAGTCATGTCTGACCCCTCATGACCTCATGGACAACTTTCCTTCAGGCCTTCCTGTCCTCTACCATCCCCTGGAGTCCATTTAAGCTCACGCTGACTGCTTCAGTGACTCCATCCAGCCACCTCGTTCTCTGTTGTCCCCTTCTTCTTTTGCCCTCCATCGTTCCCAGCATTAGGCTCTTGTCCAGTGAGTCCTTCCTTCTCATTAAGTGGCCAAAGTATTTTAGTTTCATCTTCAGGATCTGGCCTTCTAAAGAGCAGTCAGGGTTGATCTCCTCTAGGACTGACTGGTTTGATAAGAGCCGAGGTGGCATAGTGGTTAGAGTGCAGTACTGCAGGCTACTTCAGCTGCAGTTCAGCAGTTCAAATCTCACCAGGCTCAAGATTGGCTCAGCCTTCCATCCTTCTGAAGTGGGTAAAATGAGGACCCAGATTGTTGAGGCCAATATGCTGACTCTGTAAACCGCTTAGAGAGGGCTGTAAAAGCACTATGAAGCGGTATATAAGTCTAAGTGCTATTGTTCTGTCTCCTTCCCCACTTCAGACCCACGAGCTGGCCTTCAGCCAGTGGATTCACAGCTCTTATCAGTCCTGGCAGAGAAATCACAGCTGCCTGCCAAAATTCAAACAAATGACTCACGTAACAAGACTTGCAGCTCTTTTTGAAACGGTTCAGCTAAACTTTTGCTTCCCGTGGAGTGAGAGCAGTCCCAAAGCTCCTTATATAGCCTGTGGATGACGCCACCTCTCTAATCTTCTGAAGCGTGGGTCAAGCCAAGCTTGATTATTATTATTATTATCAGCTGGGTGTAGTCTGGGGAAGGGAGGAATCAGCAGTAGAGAGGAATCAGCAGTAGTCTGGGAAAGGAAGGAATCAGGGCATGATGGCCTCATTATATCCTCCGACTGGTTTGGTTCTGGCTCCTGGAGCCGAGCCATAGGAATCGGTGCTCCCGAGGTAAGCCTTACCGGCCCTTCCCCCTCACTTTCTGAATCACTTTTGGGCATGGGGCCAGGTTCGGGGGCTGGAGTCACAACAGCTATGGTTATTGCTACTGATCTCCTTGCAGTCCAAGGGATTTGCAGGAGACTTCTCCCTATTCCTTGTAGTAGCCCCTCAAATATTGGAAGACTGCTATCATCTCTCTCCTGGTCCCTCTTTTCATCAATATAGACATACCCAATTCCTGCAAGCGTTCTTCATATGTTTTAGCCTCCAGCCCCCCAATCATCTTTGTTGCTCTTCTCTGCACTCTTTCTAAAGTCTTAATATCATTTCTATAGTATGGCGACCAATTCATCCTTGCTTTCCTCCCCCCCTCCCCAGTTTGTCCTTTCCACCTGTTCTGTTTCCCTCCCCCAATACTCCCAACAAAGAGTCAGTCAAAGGCCTCCTCTTCTACTTTATTTACATAGATAAATGTCCTGGCCACGTCTACCCACGGGCCTGCCAAGTTTCTGGAGATAACGAGGAAATTATAGATAAGGCCAGAATTACTCACGAATATATTCTTCCCTCCATTGATACAGTTTGCCCGCTCAAATTCATTGCTTTGTCCAAGACAAAAAACCAGGAAGTCCCACCTCCTATTTATAGTCTCTGCAGATGTCACTGCATGACCATCATTCCTTGGATTTATCCCAATGCTTCTTCTGCTGCGCGCGCCGGTCACGTCTGTGCAGACTTGCATCACTCCAAAACTGTTCTTGAGGCGTGTCCAAATCAGAAGAAGGCTCAAGAGAATCAGGCCTTGCCGGCCCCTCCTCCTCCCTTTGAGTGGGTGCCAGGGAGGGAGAGGGCCCAAGAGAAGCAGGGCTTGCCAGGTCTTCTCCCTCACTTTCTGAATCATCCGAGTCCAGGAGTCTGGGTCCAGGAACCTGGGTCACAACACCACCACTGGAGCCAGGCAGTGGCATTTAAGTTCACGCAGAGGCCAGGAAGAAGGACGTTGGGAAAGACGCAGGTGTCATTTGCATTGCAAATGATGCTGTACACAAAACAACAGACTTGGAACAGACTCTGTAGAAAAGCTATGGCTGTGGCTGTTTTTTTTTCTCCTGCAGATTTGATCATCTCTATCTGCATTTGATATGTGCTGAAGCTTTGGGTTCATGACCCAAAAGAAGGGACAAAATAATGTCTTTGCTCCAGTAATGGGCTCTAACCAGTGTTACCACTGGTTCACTTCGCGCACGTGATTGGCGCACGATCATGCAAGCTCATTGCCTGGCTGAACAGCTGAGGCATTGCAATCGGCTCTGCCGTGCATTTCAGCTGAGCTAAAACGAAGGAGTAAAGATAGGTATAGTTCAGGGGTGGGAGAGAGGGCCCAGATGACAGTCGGAGCGACCCAGTTCTCTGTCACTGCAACATCTCCGCTACCGGCACTCCTGAACCGGGGGAGAACAGTTAGCAATCCACCACTGCTTTACTTCAACAAAATGGAGAAAATAAGTAGGCAGCAGCGTTGCATTGGGGGATTGCTGATATGCTTCTGTGTTCCATCACAATACAGAATAACACTAGTCAGAATGTTAAAGGTGGCTCAGGGGCTAGGACGTTGAGCTTGTTGGTCGAAAGGTTGGCAGCTCAGCGGTTCGAATCCCTAGTCCTGCCGTGTAATGGGGTGAGCTCCTGTTACTTGTCCCAGCTTCTGCCAACCTAGCATTTTCAAAAGCACGTAAAAATGCAAATAGAAAAAATAGGGACCACCTTTGGTGGGAAGGTAACAGCGTTCCGTGTGCCTTTGGCATTGAGTCATGCTGATCACATGACCATGGAGACATCTTCGGACAGCGCTGGCTCTTCAGCTTTGAAACAGAGATGAGCACCACCCCCTAGAATCGGCAACGACTAGCACGTATGTGCGAGGGGAACCTTTACCTTTACCTTTACCTTGAAGATGTTCTAGTCCAACTCCCTGTCCAAGGCAGGAGTCCTACAAACAGAGTGGAGTCTTCTTCTGTCACCCCAGGTGACTCACCCCTTTCCAGCTGAACTTCCATGCTGAAAAATATCATAATAGAATAACAGAGTTGCAAGGGAGCTTGGAGTTCTTCTAGTCCCATGATGGCGAACCTACAGCACGTGTGCCGGAGGTGGCACACAGAGCCCTCTCTGTGGGCACGTGTTCTGTGCTCCTCTGCCTCCATCCGAATGATAGCTTAATTAGCCAGCACTATCAGCTCTGGCGGCAAAAGAGCCAGCGCATGCCAAGAGCCCTCGTTATCTTCCACGACGCTGGTGAATCACAAACTTCAGCTCTAGTCAATCAGTGGATTTGCCTGTTACAAAGAGACAAACCAGCTCTCACTGCCTTTTACATCCTGTGGGATGTGGCTCCATGACTCAGCACTACTTAAGCCTGCCCCACCCTTGCCTCTGTTGTTCCCTCCTCTCCTGCCTACGAAACCTAGGATTCAACCAAGCCTGATTGCTGTCAGCCGGGTCTGCAGGCATGGCCTGGGGGGGGGGGAAAGAGTCAGGGGATGGAGGCCTCATTATTTCTTCCACCTGGCCTGCTTCTGGCTCCTGGAGCTGATCCAGGGAAGCCGGTGCTCCCGAGGTAAGTCCTGACAGCCCTTCCCCCTCACTGTCCAAGTCACTTTCTGGCAGAAGGCCCGGCTCCAAGTCACTTTCTGGCAGGAGGGCCGGCTCGAGGGGCGCAGACACAACAGCACGTGTGCCGTCACCCCAGCTCAGCCAGTTGGTAGTCAGGTTTCCGAGGCATGCAGGTGTGCCAGCCTGCTAGTCGTCGGGTTTTTCAGCGCTCTGGCATACACATGCGCCTTCCACTTTGGGCACTTTGTGCCTAAAAGGTTCTCCATCACTGTTCTAGTCTAATCCCCTGCTCAAGCAGGAGACCTTATACTATTTCAGACAAAGGACTGTCGAGTTTCTTCTTGAAATCTTCCAGTGATGGAGCACCCATAATGTCTGGAGGAACCCAATCCACAATTTTTCTTATTGTCAGGAAATTTCCCCTTAATTCTAGGTTGCCTCTCTCCTTCATAAGCTTCCACTGCCTACTTCTTGTCCTGTTCTAAGATGCTTTGGAGAGTAGGTTGACCCCCTCTTCTTTGAGGCAGCCCCTCCAATATTGAAAGACTCCTATCACGTCTCATGACATAATCATTTGAAAGACCCTACAAGAACATTTTGAGGGAGGCCCACACATAGAGAGAGGTAGACTGAGTGGATAAAAATAGATGAGTTATTGTTTGGACAGGATAAATTTTAATGGGATATCTTAAGAAGAACATATTGTGGTATTTGCTAGGTTCAGAAGTTAACATGGAGGAAAGAGGGCAGAAAGACCAACCTATTCCAACATCAGGGTATCAATGTAATGATATTCTAGGTCAAGGATGAGTAATTTGAGGCCCTCAGCCTAACTTCAAAAGTCGTTTGCAAGCAATTCATTTTGACCACTGTCAAAACCGATCAGTGTCCACTCTGGAAATTTGTTATGCAAGAAGGAAAGCAAACGCCCCACAACACAAGAGGAAAAAATATTGATATGAGAATGAAATTTGGAGTTTCTCTCTGACCCTGTTCTACCCCTCCCCAAGCTATTCTTGTCAGTGACTTTAATTCCAAATCCTCACTGCTTCAGCATTCAATACCATCATTCCAGACACTCTTCTTACTAAGCTAAACCAGGTACAGGTACCTGAACAGACTTGTAAGTGGATCACAAGCTTCCTAACAAACAGGAAGCAGCAGGTGAGGTTAAGCAGGATCACATCAGATACCTGTACAATTAGCACAGCCCCCCCCCCAAGGCTGTGTGCTCTCCCCACTTCTCTTCTCTCTGTATACCAATGACTGCATCTCCAACGATCCATCTGTTAAACTACACAGATGGCACAACAGTGATTGGTCTCATTCGAGACAATGACGAATCCGCATATAGATGAGAGGTCGAACAACTAGCCTTGTGGTGCGACCGAAAAAATCTGGAACTGAACACACTCAAAACCGTAGAAATTGTGGTAGACTTTAGGAGAAACCCTTCCATACTTCAGCTTTTAGACTTATATACTGCTTTACATGCTTTACAGCCCTCTCTAAAGCAGTTTACAGAGTCCCCAATACTCTGGGTCCTCATTTTACTGACTTCGGAAGAATGGAAGCCTGAGTCAACTTTAAGCCGGGTAGAATCCAACTGCAGAACTGCTGGCAACTGGCAGTTAGCAGAAGTAGCCTGCAGTCCTGCATTCTAACCACTGCGCCATCACGGCTCTTCATGCTCAACAAAGAGTATGGATTCCTTGTTTTTGTTGTTGTAATTGTTGGCCTTACTTCCCCCCCACCTCTCATTCTGCATCACCAGACCTTAAGGTTTGAATTGTAAGCCTCCCAGAATCATTGATTTGGCTATAGAAATTGAATGGATGAATGAATGAATGAGGGAGGGAGGGAGGGAGGGAAGGAAGGAAGGAAGGAAGGAAGGAAGGAAGGAAGGGAGGAAGGAAGGAAGGAAGGAAGGAGAAATATGGAAGAATGGGAGAGGAAAAATGTGCATTAATGTGGAAGGAAGGAAGGAAGGAAGGAAGGAAGGAAGGAAGGAAGGAAGGATATACATGAAAGAATGGGAGAGAAAAAGTGTGAGTGAATGACGAAGGAAGGAGGGAAGGAAGGAAGGAAGGAAGGAAGGAAGGAAGGAGGGAAGGAAGGAAGGAAGGAAGGAAGGAAGGAAGGAAGGAAGGAAGGAAGGAAGGAGAAACATGGAAAAATGGGAGAGAAAATATGTGAGTGAATGTGGAAGGAATAAAGGAAAGAAGGAAGGAAGAAAGAAGGTGGGATGAGATTTACTGGTGTTAGACAAAGGCTACTCTATTTTTGTCAAAGTTAAAGCTGCATCTTAGAGATAATACCAACATTGATAGATAAAAAAAATAAAAAAAATAACATTGCAAGAAAAGAAATGGGTTGATGTGTGTATACACACACACACACACACACACACACACACACATCCTTGAACGATGGCAACTACCCTTCTAGAGCACATTCCCTGATAAAATATTAGTTTGGTTTCCTCTCCTTCGTTTTCCAAGTTAACACATAAGGGAGATAAAAAAAAGAGATATAACCTCTTATACTTAAGCCTTTGATAGGAACTGCAGGGGAGAGAGAGAGAGAAAACAAATATTCCTCTAATGACAAGCTCCCCGATAGTGTGAGTCCAGCTCATTTATTTTCCAATATAACAAGGATAAAAGAGAATCTTGCGGACGGAGCTGCCGACCCAACGGAGGCTTTGACCAGGAAAAGGAACGAGGAAAAAAAAAAAGACTTAAATGTAAGGCAGGCAGAAATTCTACACACCTTCAACAGATCCTTAGAAAACCTTTCAAAGCTAAAACTAAACTAAAACCAACACATTAACCGCTGCCCGTACAGTTGTCAGAATATCACAATCTCAGCATGCCAGCCGTGTCAAAGGAAATTGTTTCTCACGAAAAGAAAATAGGAGCTATTTGGGTGCAAGTAAGGGTGTGAGATTCTCTTCCACCCGCCACCCAAAAGAAGCTCCTCAGAATCCAAATCAACCAGACAGGCAATCAGAGATGGCAGTGACCCTCAACCAACTCATGAAAGCCACCCCACCATCCCCAAAGCAGCATTTCAGCTCACAATGACCCTCACCTGACATAACCTCTCCATCATAAGACCCATCATGAGGCTCTCACTGGAGACTCACCCCTGACTCATCACAAGACCCAACAGAAGACCCTCACTTGACACACCCACACCTCACTCATCCCAAGACCCAAAACAAGACCTTCACTTGACACACTCATATCTGACTCATCCCAAGACCCAGAACAAGACGCTCACTTGACACAACCATATCTGACTCATCCCAAGACCCAAAACAAGATCTTCACTTGACACATCCACATCTGACCCATCACAAGACCCTCACTTGACACACCCATACCTGACTCATCCCAAGACCCATCCCAAGACACTCACTTGACACACCTGACTCATCACAAGACCCATCCCAAGACACTCACTTGACACACCCACACCTGACTCATCACAAGACCCTCACTTGACACACCCACACCTGACTCATCACAAGACCCATCCCAAGATCCTCACTTGACACATCCACACCTGACTCATCACAAGACCCTCACTTGACATACCCACACTTGATTCATCACAAGACCCAAAACAAGACCCTCACTTGACACACTCAACCTGACTCATCAGAATACCCATCACAAGACCCTGACCTGATGAGACCCTGATCTGATGTGACCTCACCATCATTACACCTACTTATCACACAAAGCCCTTATAAACAGAGGAACACTGACAACCTCTAAACTCTGCTGAAGATGTTACCTAGTCTCGTAATGAAATGTTTAGAAACCAACCCACAAGCTCAGAGAATGAACTTTCATGTTTAGAAGCTTCCTAGAACATAGAATAATAGAGACCTTAGAGGTCTTCTACTCCTCAGCTTGGTTTCCATGCTAGGCAGCTTTAGTGGGGAGGAAAAGGTGAGATTGCCTACTCTGAGGTTCAAAATTAGCTTGTTTCCAAGATGATTTGCCTGGATGCATGTAGAAGGGATTGTTGGAGAAGATTCTTGAGAGTCCCTTGGACTGCAAGGAGATCCAATCAGTCAATCCTGAAGGAAATCAGCCATGACTGTCCTTTGGAAGGACACATCCTGAAGCTCACATACTTTGGCCACCTAATGAGAAAAGAGGACTCCATGGAGAAGACCCTGATGTTGAGAAAGATGGAAGGCAAAAGGAGAAGGGGGCCTGCAGAGGATGAGATGGTTAGATAGGGTCATCCATGCAATGAATGTGAATTTGGGTAAACTGTGAGAGTGGAAGATGGATGGCCAGGGGTGCTATGGTCCAGTGGTGGTATTCACTTACCTTCGCTACCAATTCACAAATGTGAGCACACCTTCTCGTATGCGCAGGGCCTTCCGCACATGTGCAGAGCATCAAAAATGGGACGTTATTACATCCTGTCTGGTGGGTGAAGCCTCCCGCAGCCTCTGCCACCGGTTCGCCTGATCCGGGTAGAACCGGCTGAATATCACCACTGCTATGGTCCATGGAGTTGTGACAAGTTGGACATGTGTTAGCAACTGAACAACAACAACTGACCTACAAGGTCCCTTCCAACTCTGTTAATCTGTTAGCATCTGTTAGAGAAATCTGCAGTGATTTCTGAAGCCTAACTTCAGGTGCCCTGGTGATGCAGTGATTAGAAGGCAGTATTGCAGGCTAACTCTGCCCATAGGTTGGAGTTCAATCCTGACAAGACTCCAGGTTGACTCAGCCTTCCATCCTTACAAGGTCAGTAAAATGAGGACCCAGACTGTCGAGGTCAACATTGTAAACTACTCAGAGACTGGGGCTTATGCTTAAGGAAGGACTAGAATTCACGGTGTCCTGGTGATTGGCTCAAAATCACTCATCTGGTTTCATGTCTAAGGCAGGACTAGAATTCACCATCTCCTGGTGATGGGCTCAAAATCACCCAACTGGCTTTCACATGCCTAAAGTGGAACTTGAACTCACTGTCTCCCAGTTTCTAGCCTGGTGCCATGGACAATTAATTCCCCCAATCAACAAAAACGTTGATTGACTCCAACTTCATTCTAGGTCAGTGTCGACGAGCCTATGGCACGCATGCCGGAAGAGGCACACGAAACCATCCCGTGAAGAATGTGTGGCCTCATTGGCTCCACTTCTGGGTTCCTGTGATCACACGCGCACCGTTCAGCTGGCCGTTGCGTGCACGGGAGTGGCGGAACCCAGAAGAGCGGTGTTCCAGCACACATGCAAAGGCTGGCACCCGACCTTCTGGGTTGACATTGCACACATGCATGTTGGCCAACTGTTCATTGGTGTTGTGTCTGCGCCCCCCGAGCTGGGCCTCCTGCCAGAAAGTGACTTGGAAAGTGAGGGGGAAGGGCTGTCAGGACTTACCTCTGGAGCACCAGCTTCCCTGGATCAGCTCCAGGAGCCAGAAGCAGGCCAGGTGGAAGAGATAACGAGGCCTCCATCCCCTGACTCTTCCCCCCCAGGCCACGCCTCCAGACCCGGCTGATGGCAATCAGGCCTGGCTGGACTCTAGGTTTCGTAGGCAGAAGAGGTGGGAACAACAGAAGCAGGGGTGGGGCAGGTCTAGGAAGTGCTGAGTCATGGAGCTACACTCCACAGGATATAAAGGCAGCAAGAGCTGGTGTGTCTCTTTGTAACAGGCAAATCCACTGATTGACTAGAGCTGAAGTTTGTGATTCACCACTGTCGTGGAAGATAATAAGGGCTCTTGGCAGACGCTGGGTCTTTTGCCGCCAGAGCTGATAATGCTGGCTAATTAAGCCATAGCTTGGATGGAGGCGAGGGGGGACAGAACAGTTGGGCACGCTCCCATGCTGGTATCTGGGTGTTTGGGTGCCGGCTCACACATTACTGGGTATCACCACTCCCGCACACGCGAAGGCCAGCGGGGCCGCGCATACCTCACGGGATGGTTTTGCGTACCACTTCCGGCATGCAGGCCGACATGTGGGAATATCATAGGTTCACCATCACAGTTCTAGTGGCATTTCCTATGAACTTCCATCCCTAAATTCATGATAAGAAAAGGGAAAAATCTCAACAGCAAAGCAAAATGCATTTGATAAGCCCAATGCATTTTGCCCTGTCCCTTCGTTATTAACTAATTAGATAACAGAGCTCTCTGTTGTATAAGAGACCTTCAAAAAAGACTTTGTGAAATCTATTGTTCACCTCCTCAAACTTTCCGTTTCTTCCCCCTCTCTTCTTCTCCTGCATCTTCCAAATGTCAGCGGCTTTATACTGTTGGATATCCAACATTAAAAACCACACGCACACACACGGCAAGCTACTATCGAGTATGAAATGCCACCGTGCACCGACATTCTTATGCAGACAAAAATACCTGGCATGAAGTTTACTCATCAGCTTATCCAATATTGCCAAATATCAAAAGTCAGAGGATGTCAAATGGAGAATAACTGCTCGGTGATTATTTGACAAGCGTTCAAAGAATAGCAAGGCAAAATATATATATATATTTATATTTATCAAAATTCAGCCAGGAAAGTTTTGAAAAGAGTTTTCTTCAGCAAATCTGTTTCTCTTCGCTGCAGTCCATCAGGGCCTCGAAGCAATGATGTCTTATGGATTTTTTTAATCGGTCCAGCTTAACGCAAACCAATGGATCACCCAGATGGGTCCTCCAGACCATCCTTGAAAATATCCAGATGGATTCTCCAGACTCCAGTTGAGGGGAAGAATTATATTGGACTCCAATTAGAACACAGAACATGGAATAATAGGGTGGGAAGGGACCTAGGAGGTCTTCTAGTCCAACCCCCAAGTTAAACAGGACACCCTATTGTCCATTCTGAACAAATTGGCTCTTGAAAATATCCAGTGATGGAACACCCACAACTTTTGGACTCAGTGATTTTTCACTGTCAGGAAAGTTCTCCTTAGTTCTAGACTGGATGGATCCCTCTTAAATTGTCTTCCACACATTATCTCTTCTCCTGCCCTGGGTGCTTTGGAGGATAGGTCAATCCCCTCTTCTCTGTCCCATGGAATATCTTCAAAATAGACCAATCAAGAGTCTACCTAGATGAGGAACCAATCAGGAGCCAGCTTTCTTGTGACATGGACCAGTCAGAGATTAGTTTGCCAAGTACATACAGGAGCCCAGTCCGTCCCTCGTCAGTTTCCTAGGAGATACCAAGAACTACATTGCAACTCAACTCACTCTGTCTCCCAAGATGCAATCATAGCGGCTGGCAAAACATCAGAACACTAAACTATGGTCATTCATCCTGAAAACTCACCATTGTTTGATTGGCATAAATCAGTTTGATTTAAGAATAGAAAAGAATAGAATTCTTTATTGGCCAAGTCTGATTAGATACATAAGGAATTTGTCTTTGGTGCATATGCTCTCAGTGTACATAAAGAAAAACAAAATACATTCATCAAGAATCATAAAATACAACACTTGGTGATAGTGTTGGTGATAGGTTACTAATAAGCAATCAAATCGTATTAGGAAACAAATAAAACAATGTAAATTGTGAAGATACAAACAACATGGTTATAGTCATAAGTGGGAAGAGATAGGTACTAGGAAGGATGAGAAGAATAATAGTAATGCAGTCTTAGTAAATAGTTTGACAGTGTTGTGGGAATTATTTCTTTAGCAGAGTGATGGCATTCGGGGAAAAAACTGTCCTTGTGTCTAGTTGTTCCGGTGTGCAGTGCTCTACAGCGTCATTTTGAGGGTAGAAGTTGAAACAGTTTATGTCCAGGATGTGAGGGGTTTGTAGATATTTTCACAGCCCTCTTTTTGACTCGTGCAGTATACAAGTCCTAAATGGAAGGCAGGTTGGTATCCATGTTTTTTTTTTGCACTTCTAATTATCCGCTGAAATCTGTGTCTGTCTTGTTGGGTTGCAGAGCCAAACCAGAGAGTTATGGAGGTGCAGATGACAGACTCAATCATTCCTCTGTAGAACTCTTGGGCAATTTCAGCTTTCTGAATTGGCGCAGAAAAAACATTTTTTATTGTGCTTTTTTGATGATGTTTTTGATGTTAGGTGTCCATTTTAAGTCTTGAGATATGATAGAACCTAGAAACTTGAAAGATTCTACTGTTGATACTGTGCTGTCTAGAATTGTAAGAGGTGGTAGTATAGGAGGGTTTCTCTTAAAATCTACCACCATTTCTACAGTTTTGAGTGTATTTAGTTTGGGATTGTTCTGGTTGCACCAAAGGCTAGTTGTTCAACCTCCCGTCTGTATGCAGATTCAATGGATGGAAACTAATCAAGGAGAGAATGAATCTAAAACTAAGGAGAAATTTCCTGACAGTGAGGACAATTAATCAGTGAAATGACTTGTCTCCAGAGGTTGTGGGTCCTCAGAAGGTTGGACTAGAAGACCTCCAAGATTACTGTCAACTCTGTAGGGCCGGGATAGCTCAGGCCCAGGATAGCTCAGGCCATTAAGAAGCCTGTTATTAGAACACAGAACCTGCAATTACTGCAGGTTCAAGCCCGGCCCAAGGTTGACTCAGCCTTCCATCCTTTATAAGGTAGGTAAAATGAGGACCCAGATTGTTGGGGGGGCAATAAGTTGACTTTGTAAAAAATATACAAATAGAATGAGACTATTGCCTTATACACTGTAAGCTGCCTTGAGTCTTCGGAGAAGGGCGGGATATAAA
Source organism: Ahaetulla prasina (assembly GCF_028640845.1). Lineage (NCBI taxonomy): Eukaryota > Metazoa > Chordata > Lepidosauria > Squamata > Colubridae > Ahaetulla > Ahaetulla prasina. The sequence continues at coordinate 296,965,120 of NC_080540.1, read as the reverse complement.
TGTAAAAAAAAAAAAAAAATTCTGTTATTCTCCCTGACAGAGCAGCTGATATTTATCTTGTTCTAGAACTTCTGCACGAGATCTCTAGTGTTCTCCAGATGATGTTTTTGATGTTAGATGTCCATTTTAAGTCTTGAGATATGAGAGAACCTGAAAGCTTGAAGGTCTCTACTGTTGATGAATCATCTGATGAATCATCATGATGAAAAAAAAACCATGTTGAAAATTATCACTACTTCAGAGAGCAGTGGAAACTAAACTGAAAACTACAATGTCTCTGAGATGGAAATGGATGTTTAGAAGCTTTGTTATCTATTGTGAGGAAAGAGGACCCAGATACAGGTCGCCTCTGTTGACCTGGAGCTAACAGCATTTGGAAGGATAAAATTCTCCAGGAGAAAAATCTGCATGTACAATGAACCGCTGCTTTCAAATTAGGAGTTAATTGGGATGGAGAAGAATCAGATGTTCCTGAAATTACTTGAAATAAAAGTCCAAGTGGAAGCAGGAAGGGAGAAACACAGGTTACATTTTAAAAAAGGTCTCAAAGTTTGAGTTGGAAGGTGGTTTCTGTTGCGTTTATGACACCATGATCTATGGGGGTGGCATCTGCTGTTCTTGGATCTTTAGAGGTAATTTCCTGGATTTTGACGTCTAACTGTTGACTTCCATGTGTACCCAGGACTATACTCTGATGGCAGATTTTGGAAGATGGGGACAAGGTTAATGGTACTGAAAAGTTGCAGATATAATCCAGAATAGTCCAGAAGGAGATCGCTAGAAGCTACTTAGAATCTGTCTGTCTGTCTGTCTGTCTGTCTGTCTGTCAGTCTGTCTGTCTGTCTGTCTGTCTGTCTGTCTGTCTGTCTGTCTATCTATCTATCTATCTATCTATCTATCTATCTATCTATCTATCTATCTATCTATCTCTGCCTGCCTGCCTCTCTCTCTCACACACACACATACAAACACACATACACACATCTCTCTCTCTCTATCCATCCATCCATCTATCTATCATCTATATCTATTTACTATGATCTCTCTCACACACACATACACACATCTCTCTCTCTCTATCCATCCATCCATCTATCTATCATCTATATCTATTTACTATGATCTCTCTCACACACACATACACATCTCTCTCTATCCGTCTATCCATCCATCCATCCATCCATCCATCCATCCATCCATCTATCATCTATATCTATTTACTATCATTTCTCTCTCACTCTACCTCTCTATCCATCTATCCATCCATCCACCCACCCACCCACCCATCCATCTATCATCTATCTATCATCTATATCTGTTTACTATCATCTCTCTCTCTCTCTCTCTCTGTATCATCTATCAATTTCTATCACGTAGAAGAATCATCTAGAAACTTCTCCTAAGAATGCTAGCTATAACCAAACAGCAGTTTGCAACTTTCACCATGTAAGAATATTCTGCTTCTGGATTATCTCTGCTCATCCAGCCTAACCTCCTGTTCCTGTCAATCCAATTTCAAAGGACTCATTGAAAGTTAGATGGGAAGCAGTGAGGGTTTGGAATTAAATTCACTGACGACGATAGTTTGGGGAGGGGTAGAACGGGGTCACAGAGAATCTCCAAACTTCATTCTCATATAGATATTCTTTCCCTTGTGTTCTGGGGGTTACCCACCCACCCTTTGTTCTTACACAACAGATTGCCAGAGAAGACACTGATTGGTCTATGCAGTGGTGGGTTTCAAAAAACTTTTTAGAATAGAATAGAATAGAATTTTTTATTGGCCAAGTGTGATTGGACACACAAGGAATTTGTCTTGGTGCATATGCTCTCTGTGTACATAAAAGAAAAGATACCTTCATCAAGGTACAACATTTACAACACAAATGATGGTTAATATATCAATATAAATCATAAGGATTGCCAGCAACAAAGTTACAGTCATACAGTCATAAGTGGAAGGAGATGGGTGATGGGAACGATGAGAAGATTAATAGTAGTGCAGATTTAGTAAATAGTTTGACAGTGTTGAGGGAATTATTTGTTTAGCAGAGTGATGGCCTTCGGGGAAAAACTGTTCTTGTGTCTAGTTGTTCTGGTGTGCAGTGCTCTGTAGCGTCGTTTTGAGGGTAGGAGTTCAAACAGTTTATGTCCTGGATGTGAGGGATCTGTAAATATTTTCTGTAAATATTTACTACCGGTTCTGTGGGTATGGCTTGGTGGGCTACTGTAAAATCTCCATTCCCACCCCACTCCAGAGGAAGGATACTGCAAAATCCCCATTTCCTCCCGATCAGCTGGGATGTGGGAGGCAGAGAATAGATGGGGGTGGGGCCAGTCAGAAATTTTTACTACCGATTCTCCGAACTACTCAAAATTTCCACTACCGGTTCTCCAGAACTGTTTAAAACCTGCTGAAACCCACCTCTAGGTCTATCATCTACCTATCCTAACCGGAAGGGCTAATACTAAGGCTGTATCACCCTGGTGTGATTCCTTCTGCAAACACTTCTTGCTTTCTGAATCTGGACTTCAAACCTTCAGCATTGTCCTTTGGGACTTTATCTACTGCTTCTTTTTTTTTCCCCCTCCTCTTCTTTGTCATCTCCTTTTTTTATTCTTATTATTCCACCGGCCTCGTACGGGAACAGTTCACAGATGGTCGAATACGGGAGAAGAATAGACAAAGTTGCGGTCATACATATTTAAAAGTGGAAATGTGGAGATAAGAGAGCATATTTATCTTTGGAAAGCTTTGTTGTATTTCGTAGGATTCTCCTTGACACCTTATCTATCATAGCGTCTCTGCTGCATATTCTAACATTGTGCTTCTTTTAATCTCTGCATGTAAACAAAAGCAGTTTCTGCTACACAGACCTCCCCTCCTCCCCCTCCATCTTCTCTTCCATATGACAAAAGACCCTCCTGATGAAAGGAGAGACTGACTTTTGGATTCATCTGGTCCCTCACAACTCTCTAAAGGTAATTTTAAAAGGTTCTCGATTTAGCAAATGCCCAAGGTATATCGATTTCTCTTCCCCCCCCACTTTCAATTTTTTTATATATTTTTTTTATTTTTGTCACAACAATATATGTAAGTATCATACAAAAAGATTATATAGTATATAAACATATATATGAGTAAATATTAGGAGGTATAAGCATATACATACATATATATATGTTTTCTGAGGTTTTCGCGGGTATTTGTATGTAGGTTTTTGGTTATTCGGGTTTTCTCCCACGTAAAATTGGAAGTGTCTTGGTGACGTTTCGATGAAGTCTCATTCGTCATCTTCAGGCTTCAGCTTCGTGCTTCTGGGAGCAAAAGCACCCAGAAGCACGAAGCTGAAACCTGGAGATGACGAATGAGACTTCAAACGCCGCCAAGACACTTCCAATTACGTGGAGAAACCCAACAACCAAAGACCTACACACACACACACACACACACACACACACACACACACACACACACACACACACACACACACATATATATATATATATATATATATATATATATATATATATATATATATATATATATATATATGAAGAAGAAAAGAAAAACAATAGGACAGGAACGGTAGGCACGTTTGTGCGCTTATGCACGCCCCTTATGGTCCTCTTAGGAATGGGGTGAGGTCAATAGTAGTAAGTTTTTGGTTCAAGCTTTTAGGATTATGGGAAGAGACCACAGAGTCAGGTAAAGTATTCCAAGCACTGATGATTCTGTTACAGAAGTCATATTTTCTGCAACCTAGATTGAAGCGGTTGACATTAAGTTTAAATCTATTGGTTGCTCTTGTATTATTGCAATTAAAGCTGAAGTAGTCTTTAACAGGAAGGACATTACAATAGATGATTCTATGAGTGAAACTTAGGTCTTGTCGAAGGCGACTGAGTTCCAAATTTTCTAAACCTTCTCTTCTTCAAATTCCCATAAACGAGATCTGAAAGGGGGCATACATTGAAATCTGAGCTGCTGATTTTTGTCCCCCCTTCTCTTTAATATTTTGATTCAAAGGGAAAAAAATAAAATAAAAGAAGGATCTTCTCAGAGATATTTCACGAGATGAGTCCTCCATTCCTCTACTCACAATAGAATCCCTTATGCCTCAAGGCTTGAAATTCTGGGCTTGGACCATCTGGAACTGCACCGCCTGCGGTCCGATCTAAGCACAGTACACAAAATTGTCTGCTACAACATCTTGCCTGTCGGTGACTTCTTCAGCTGCAATCTCAATAATACATGGGCAAACAATCAGTACAAACTCAAGGAGTACCCCAAGGCTCTGTTTTAGGTACTCTTCAACATCTTCATCAATGACTTGGACAAGGGGATAGATGGGAAACTCATCAAATTTGCAGATGACACCAAGGAAGGAATAGCCAACACTCCAGAAGATAGGAACTTGACAGACTTGAACATTGGGCGCTATTTAACAAAATGAATTTCAACAGGGAAAAAAGTAAGGTTCTACATTTAGGCAAAAAACAAAAACAAAATGCACAGGTACCGGATATGTGGTACCTTGCTCAATAGTAGTACCTGTGAGAGGGATCTTGTAGTCCTAGTGGACAACCATTTAAATATGAGCCAGCCGTGTGCAGCAGCTGCTAAAAAAGCCAACACAGTTCTGGTCTGCATAAACAGAGGGATAGAATCAAGATCACGTGAAGTGTTAATACCACTTTATAATGCCTTGGTAAGACCACACTTGGAATACTGCATTCAGTTTTGGTCGCCGCGATGTAAAAAAGATGCTGAGACTCTAGAAAGGGTGCAGAGAAGAGCAACAAAGATGATTAGGGGACTGGAGGCTAAAACATATGAAGAATGGTTGCAGGAACTGGGTATGTCTCGTTTAATAAAAAGAAGGACTAGGGGAGACGTGATAGCAGTGTTCCAATATCTCAGGGGTTGCCACAAAGAAGAGGGAGTCAAGCTATTCTCCAAAGCACCAGAAGACAAGACAAGAAGCAATGGATGGAAACTGATCAAGGAAAGAAGCAACTTAGAACTAAGGAGAAATTTCCTGACAGTTAGAACAATTAATAAGTGGAACGACTTGCCTGCAGAAGTTGTGAATGCTCCAACACTGGAAATTTTTAAGAAAATGTTTGATAACCATCTGTCTGAGATGGCGTAGGGTTTCCTGCCTGGGCAGGGGGTTGGACTAGAAGACCTCCAAGGTCCCTTCCAACTCTGTTATTATTATTATTAAACCGCTCCAAACTCGATTGCAGAAAATACGATTTCAGCAACAGAGAGGTCAATGCCTGGAATGCTCTACCCAACTCCATTGTTACATCCTCAAATCCTCACAGCTTCAACCTCACACTGTCTACCATGGACTTCAGCCCATTCCTAAGAGGTTCGTAAAGGGGGCGTGCATAAATGTACCCGAGTGCCTACCTTCCCTGTCCTACTCTCCTCATTTTTCTGTACTTACTTCCGATGTTTATGTTTTTGTTTATACCTACACCTGCTATCTTGTACATGTTTGACAAACAAACAAATTAAATAAATAAATAAATAATCTTCAGAAAAGACTTTTTTATTATTTTATTATTATTTTCCCACCACCTCTACCTCTTAGAAGGCCGAGTTGAAGAAGCTTTCCTTGTTTTTGAGCCAGTTTCTATCCTTCTCTCGGAAAATACCCATCGATTGTTTTTCAACTAGCGATGTTCCCAAAAAAAGTATAGCTTATTTTTGCCAGGATTTATTAGCAATATTCCTCACCAGCATCTTTCCCAAACATTTTCCAGTATTCACGTTAGGCTCTCATTCGCAAAAGGAGTTCATATTTTTTCACACGGCTGATCGAAACTGCTGTTGCATTTTTTTTTTCATGCATATTTTTCTGCACAGTTGCCTGAAATGGTTATGGAATTGTAAATCTGTTTTAAGCCGGGGCTGTGCAGATACGATTATCCCTCGGATGAATTTTTTTTGCCTCAAATATACAATGCCAAGCACACCTTTCTCTCAGGTTTGCAAATGGCTGGGAACGGATTCTTAGTCTAGTTACTGTTTTGCAGCAACTAAGATTGTTGGCCGAGCCGGTACAAAAATAGCCAGGGAAATGATTAAAGCCAGGGAAAGGGGCCCCTTGTCAGTCAACAGGAGTGCCGATTTACCACAAGGGTAGAACACAGAATATATGGAATTGGAAGGGATCTTGGAAGACTTCTAGTCCAATCCCCTGCTTGATCAGGAGACCCTATATCAGTGATGGCTAACCTTTTTGCCATCGCGTGCCAAAAGCGGGGGGGGAGTACGGGGGGGGAGGTCATGTGTGCGTGTGTGATCACACCCATAATTCAATGTGCCCCGCCCCCATGCATGCGCACATCCCCCACCCCCTGCGCTTCCCCCACTTTTGGCACACAATGGCACGGTGGGGTAAGCCTGTTTTTTTGCCTTCCGCAGGCTCCAGAGGCTTTCTGGGAGCCTGGGGAGGGTGAAAACAGCCTTCCCCACCTCCCCAGAGGCCCTCCAGAGGCTGGGAACGGCCTGTTTTCCGACTTCCGGTGGGCCTGGAAGGTCCAAAAATCAGCTGGCCAATGCGCGCTGGAGCTGAGCTAGTGCAATGCTCGTGTCCCCACAGATATGGCTCCACATGCCACCTGTGGCATGCGTGCCAGAGGTTCACCGTCATGGCCCTATATCATTCCAGACAAGTGGTTATCCAGTCTCTTTTTGAAAGCCTTCAGTGAGGGAGCACCCACAACTTGTAAAGGTAAGCTGTTCCAAATCTCTCACAATTTGGAAATTTCTCCTTAGTTCTAGGTTGCTTCTCTCCTTGCTGTGGAAACCCTCTCCCCTGCCTCCTAGAGAATGAAATATTTGGGGGGGATATTAAAAGAGGCAGAATGTTCTATTTCCCCAACCTAAAATTAAGGAGAAATTTCCTGTGAGTTAGAATAATCAGTGGAACGACTTGTCTTCAGAAGTTGTCGGTGCTACGTTACTGGAGCTTTTCAAGAAGTGATTGTACAACCATTTATCTGAAATGGTAGAGGATCTCCTGCTTGATCAGGGGGCTGGACTAGAACAGGGGTCTCCAACTTTGTCAACTTTAAGACTTGAAGTCCACAAGTCTTAAAGTTGACAAGGTTGGAGACCCCTGGACTAGAAGACCTCCAAGGTCCCTTCTATTCTGATATTCTCTCTCTCTTTCTCTCTCTCTCCCTCTCCCTCTCCCTCTCCCTCTCCCTCTCCCTCTCCCTCTCCCTCTCCCTCTCTCCCCTCCTACTCTCCATCCCCCTCTCCCTCTCTCTTTCTGTGTTTATGACAGCTTGTGTGAAAATTAACACACGTCATAAACTGAAGTACTTAATTTAGGCTCAGAAATCCCTCTTATGAACATTTTGAAAGCTCTGTTAAGTAAGGCCAGTTTTTCCTCTCTAACTGACAGTTGCCTTAAGGTTGATCACAGGCTAATAATAAAAGAAAGGGAGAAAACACTACATGAGCAAATCTCTAAATATCAGGGAAATTTTAAAACTCAGGACAAAACTAATCAATTCAAAATCTGGGAAGGAAAATAGGTCAATTTCTTAATTAACGTATATCAGCCAGGTATATTTATGAATGCAAAACCTGTCTTGAAATGTCTGGCTTTCCTTTCTTCTTCTGTAGAGAAGATGAACAAAGATGATTGAGAGTCTGGATAATAAAGTCTATGATAAATGTCTAAGAGGAACCAGATTTTTTCCCAACAAAGAGAAAGACTAGAGCAGGGGTCTCCAACCTTGGCAACTTTAAGTCTGGAGGACTTCAACTGGCTGGGACATTCTGGGAATTGAAGTCCACCAGGCTTAAAGTTGCCAAGGTTGGAGACCCCTGGACTAGAGGACACCTGATAGCATCTGCCAACCCTTGAGTGGCTGTCACAGAGAAGAGGGCCTTGATTTATTCTCCAAAGCACCCGAGAGCAGGACAAGAAGCCATGGGTGGAAGCTCATCAAGAAGATGATGAGCTACAAATAAGGAGGAATTTCTCGACAGTGAAAATCATTAAGCAATGGAACAATTTGCCTCCTGGAGTTGTGGGTGCTCCATCACTGCAGGATTTCAAGTGGACAACCATTTATCCGGAATGGTATAAGGACTCTACCTTGGGTCGGGTGTTGGAAGAAAAGGACTGTAAGGTCCCTTCCAGCTCTATGATTCTGTGATTCTTAATCCCTCCAAACTTAATCCCTCCAAGACGGAGTGGCTGTGGATGCCGGCACCTCGGTACAGTCAGCTGCAGATGCAGCTGTCTATCGGGGGTGAGTCATTGGCCCCGATGGAGAAGGTACGCAACTTGGGCATGCTCCTGGATGATCGGTTGTCCTTTGAAGATCATTTGGCGACCGTCTCCAGGAGAGCTTTTTATCAGGTTCGCCTGATCCGCCAGTTGCGTCCCTTCCTGGACCGGGATGCCTTATGCACAGTCACTCATGCTCTCGTTACCTCTCGCCTGGACTATTGCAATGCTCTCTACATGGGGCTCCCCTTGAAGAGCACCCGGAGACTTCAGCTAGTCCAGAACGCGGCTGCGCGGGTTATTGAGGGAGCGGTTCGGAGCTCCCACGTAACACCTATCCTGCGCAGACTGCACTGGCTACCTGTTGTTTTCCGGGTACGCTTCAAGGTATTGGTTACCACCTTTAAAGTGCTCCATGGCTTAGGACCGGGCTATCTACGGGACCGTCTACTGCCGGCCTCTATCTCCCATCGTCTGGTGCGTTCCCACAGAGAGGGACTCCTCAGGGTGCCGTAAGCCAAACAGTGTCGACTGGCGGCCCCCAGGGGGAGGGCCTTCTCTGTGGGGGCTCCGACCCTGTGGAACGAACTTCCCCTCAGGCTTCGACTACTACCTGACCTTAGGACCTTTCACCGCGAACTTAAAACCTATTTATTTCAGATGGCTGGACTAGCTTGATTTTTATCTTTAATTTTAATTGAATGTGATGGGTTTTTAAATTTTTGTAATTTTATGGGGGTGTATATTATTTTAATTTTTGGGCATATTTAAATCAGTTTTTTAAGGGTTGTTTTAATTATTGTGTATGCTTGTATTTTATCTGCCTGTTCACCGCCCTGAGTCCTTCGGGAGAAGGGTGGTATACAAATTAAAATATTATTATTATTATTATTATTATTATTATTATTATTATTATTATTATTATTATTATTATTATTATTATTATTATTATTATTATTATTATTATTATTATTATTATTATTCATCCATGAAAGAGAGTTCAACATTTACTACAGTCTGTCTGTCTGTCTTTCTATCTGCATGCCTGCCTCCCTGCTTCTCTCTCTCTCTCTCTCTCTCTCTCTTTCTTTCTTTCTTTCTTTCTTTTCTCTATCTATCTATCTATCTAACTATCTATCTATCTATTTTCTATTCACACACACACTGTCCATCCCTCCCTCCCTCCCTCCCTCCCTTCCTCCCTCTTTCTTTCTTTCTTTCTTTCTTTCTTTCTTTCTTTCTTTCTTTCTTTCTTTCTTTCTTTCCTTCCTTCCTTCCTTCCTTCCTTCCTTCCTTCCTTCTTCCCTTCTATCTATCTATCTATCTATCTATCTATCTATCTATCTATCTATCTATCTATCTATCTATCTATCTATCCACACACACACACCATCCAACCCTGCATTCCTCCATCCCTCCTTCCTTCCTTCCTTCCTTCCTTCCTTCCTTCCTTCCTTCCTTCCTTCCTTCCTTCCTTCCTTCCTCCCTTCCTATCTATCTATCCATCCATCTATCTATCTATCTATCTATCTATCTATCTATCTATCTATCTATCTATCTATCTATCTATCTATCTATCTTTCTATCTTTCTATCTTTCTATCTTTCTATCTTTCTATCTATCTTCTATTCACACACACGTACCCTCCAACCCTTTATCTATCTATCTATCTATCTATCTATCTATCTATCTATCTATCTATCTATCTATCTATCTATCTATCTATGATCTATTTATCTCTCCTAGGAAATATTTCTTTTTAGTGTCTTCAAGAGATTTAAGCAATCTGTAGGAAACACAGAAGGCAGCAAACCGCAAGAGATATTATTGTACCATAAAAAGCAGAATGTTTGCATGCCCCCCATGGCTATCTAGTGAATAAACACATAGATAAACGTTTCACAAATCTTTTGGTGAAATTCTTTTCACTTTTGGGATTAACTTGGGGGATCCAAGTCTAATTAATTTCATGGAAACACGTAAGAATTATTCCCACTCCCTATCGCTCCACAATCCTCCATTACACCAGGGTGTTGTTGTTGTTTTCAGTAAATAGTTTTGATCATCTCTATAGGGTTGTTGATGTAGCTGGTAAAATTAGAGCATCAATTCAGTTATTTTTTTAAAGTCTAAAACAACTGATTCTGAAGCGATTTTTTTAAAAAAAAATATACCGTTAAGATCCTTACAGTCCCCTAATTTCAAAGTCTGTCTCGAATGGGAAAAACTTCAAATAGTTTTGAAAATTTATTGAAGACTGAACCAAATGGATATCATTTCAAAAGTGAACTTTCCTTAGTTTTGTTTAAAATTATGGCTTCATGACTATTCGATTCTAATGTTCTTGTTTCATTCAATCTTTGCCGAGTATGTTCTTGTCCCTCTCCCACAAATTAAAATGAGCTACTTTCTGGACATAGGTACATAATAACCTATCCCTTTGTATAAACCCTTTGTAGAAGGGTTGAAATCTACTTAACTTCCTTACTGGTTCGGAAGTGTGCGCTCTGCACACACTCGCTCATTTTGCTTGCGCGTGTGCAAACATCACATGCAAGCTTGGACCCTCTCTGCATTTGCAAAGCCTTCTGTGCATGCACAGAGGGTCGAAAACAGATTACTTCCTGGTTAAAACCAGGAAGTAACGACATCTGGGTGGGTAGGCAGAGCCTCGCTCTGCCGCCATTACCAGTTCTCCAAACCAGTCCGCCAAACCTGTAGCATTTCACCCCTGCTTTGTAGGTATACATTGCAGGTTGCCGGATGTGGGTATGGCTAGTCTAGAGAAAAGAAGGACTACATGATAACAATATTCCAGCGTTTGAGAAGCTGCCACAAAGAAGAGAGGTCAAATTATTCTCCAAAGCACCAGAAGGCAGGACAAAAAGCAATGGATGGAAAGTAACCAAGGAGAGAAGCAACCTGGAATTAAGGAGAAACTTCCTAACGGTGAGGACAATTAACCAGTGGAACAACTTGCCTCCAGAAGTTGTGGGTGCTTCATCACTGGAGGTTTTTAAGAAGAGACTGGACAGCCAACATCTCATATTGTATAGGGCCTCCTGCTAGAGCAGGGAGTTGGACTAGAAGACCTCCAAGATCCCTTCCAGCTCTATTCTGATTGATATTCAACCTAGAAATAAGGAGAAATTTTCTGACAGTGAGAACAGTTAATCCATAGAACTGCTTCCCTCCAGAAGTTGTGGGTGCTCCAACACTGAAGGCTTTTAAGAAGAGATTTGCCCAGAATGGTATGGGGACTCCTGCTTGAGCTGTGGTTTGGCCGAGAAGACCTCTGAGGTCCCTTTCAACTCTATTATTCTGTTATTGATCCCTGTAATCTTTCTAGTAACCATTTATAGTTGTAATGGCAAACTTCTGGCACATGTGCCAGAAGTGGTATGCAGAGCCCTTTCTACTGGCATGTGCACTGTCACCCCAAGTCAGATCTCCGTAGCTGTTGTGACTCCACCCCCGAGCCTGTCCTCATGGAGGAGAGTGACTCAGGAAGTGAGGGAGAGGATACAGCAAGGCCTCCCTCGCCAGGACCCTCCTCGCTGGCACCACCCGAAGTTCCAGCTGCAGGCCAGGAGGAGGAGCTGACAAGGCCTCCCTCTCCCGCACCCTCCTCCTCCGTGGCAATGCCTCAAGTCTCAGCTGCTGACGATCAATCCTGGATTGATCCGAGGCAGCGACGAAAAGATAAGAGTGCGCAGCAGAGGAAAAGATGTGGCAGGCTCAGAGATTGCTGAGTCACTGAGCCATACCCCACAGGGTATAAAAGTGGGTGGAGCTGCCATGTGGCTCTTGTGATGGACAAAAAAGCTACCAAGGGTGCACTGCAGCTCAGTTGTTGGAAGGTTAAAAGACGTCAGTGAGTTTTGGCAACAGATCTTGGACACGAGATAACGGACTCAGAACTTGGCAGGCCTCTGCACGGTCACTGCCAAGTATTTCCTCAACTGAAGAAAATCAAGTCTGTAGCAAATAAAAAGACTGGGAGGCACGCGTCTTTGCGTTTGCTCTGTGAAGTGGGGAGGGGGACATAACAGTAGCGTTTCTTTTGTGAGCGTCTGTTTCCTTGCAAACGACGAAGCAGAAGCTCACGAAAGAAAAAGATCTTACCTCTTGCCGCACTGCTGGTGTTGGGATGCCCTGCCTCCCGCTGGCCAGCTGGTCTTCGGGTCTCTGCTGTGCATGCACACATGTCCGTGCATGTCCACGCATGTGCACATTTGTGTATGTCCACACATGCACACAGTCACACATGGCCATGCCTGTGCAAGCAGTTTGGGCATGCACACGTGCGCAGTTTGGGCACTCAGTGCCTAGAACAGTGATGGCTAACCTTTTCTGGACCGAGTGCCCAAAGCAGGAGTGAAATCTGAACCGGTTGACTACCGGTTCGATGGCTGTGCATGCGCGCTGCGTGCTAAACATGTACTTCATGTGCGCGTGCTCCGTGCGCACCAAGCACCAAATGCGAGGTGTGCACGCGCAGTGCACACGAAAAGAAGGCATGGGATAAGTAGAACAGCGCGCGGGTGTGTGTGTGATCAGCTGTGGCGTGCAATCTTTTAAAAGTAAAAAAAAAAGGCTCTGACGATTGCACGGCTCAGCTGTGATCGGCAGAGCCTTTTTTTAACCTTTTAAAAGCATTTTTTTACAACCTATTCCGATCATTTGGGTGGCAAAAGTGAGCAAGGCGGAAAGAAGTGGCAAGCAGGCAACCAGATGATTGGGTGGGCATGTGTGGGAGACCCAGGGATTTTGTGCTACCGGTTCTCCAAACCACCTGCTACCATCTCTAATGGCTCTGCCGATCCGGTCCGAACCGGGAGCACTTCACCCCTGGCTCAAAGCCGATCCCCCAAAATGCAATGTGCCTATGGCCCCTTGCATGCACTCCACCCCCTGTGCATGCACTTGCACCTCCCCCACACATCCCCTACCCGCCTTGAATGCACGCATGCCCCCTGCATATACCCAGCATGTGCACACACACCCCCACATCATCCCCTGCACATGCGCAGCAGATGCCTGAAGACCAGCTGGCCGGCAGAAGGCGTGCATCCATGCACAGCGGAGCTGAACTGGGGCAAGGGCTCACATGCCATCAGAGCGGGCACCATGTGCTACCTCTGGCATGCGTGCCATAGGTTGGCCATCGCGGGCCTAGGAGGTTCACCATCACCGATTTACGGCGTACCTTCACCCGCCGTGTGCATTCTGAACTAAGCACGAAGGCTGAAGTCTTCATAATTTGATCGTTCTTCTCTGAAGACGGCCTTCTGTTTTCTGTTGGCAGAGTTTCTCTTCCTCTTCTGAGCTCAACTTTGCTGCTCCTCCTTTCCTCTTCTCCTAAATCCCATCATCGATCATCGATGCAACAAAGGGCGTCTTTCTATCGAACAGATTCCACAGCCAGGATGGAAAACGATTGATGTTCCCTCCACCAGAAAGCATTTTTGGCCAGCAGAACGCTTGGGCAATACGATAAGCCCAAAGTAGCAGCTGGTCTCATCACTTAGCAAAAAAAACCCCTCATTTTCTGCAAACATTTTGGGGGCAATAATGGACTCCCTTTATTGCCGTGATTAGGCAGCAAATTATTCCATTAAACTGGAGTTATATTATTATTATTTATGATTATTTACCAAGCGCCAACTCGGCTGCTCATGTGGGAAAGGAAGGCGACGCGGTGTTGAAGTGCGAGAACGCAATGTGTTGCTTCTAATATACATTAAATGGCTTTAGCAGCAATCTGGTACAACGAGATGAGGATCAAGGGAATTTTTTGCAGAAGCGAAATCCGGAATTTGGAAAATGTGACTTAAGACCTAATGGAGAAACAAGAATGTAAAAATACAGAAGTGCCATATAAAACTGCCTTGAGAGCTTGAGAGGGGATATCTTTAAAAACAGAAACCAAGTGGAAAGGAATAATAATTCTTGGCGATTTAAAGATTAAAGCCATCGGTCTTTTTTATTTATTTATTTATAAATTACTTACTTTTAACTTGGGAGGGCAAGTTTTATATCCAGGCTTCCGGTATTCCATTGTTAATCTGATAGTTTGGAATTTAATCCTTGCAACTTCGTGTAGTTTGGAGATAAACGCTCGGCAAGATTTGGGTGGGATGTTTCCTCACTGTTTATGTCTCTTAGAGGGAGATTAGGCAGAGAATTCAAATGTCACAATGTCAGAATTTGAATTTTTGGAACGGAGAAGCTTGTATTTACCTTTCAGGCTGTTATAACTCCTGTAATATAAATTACTCTGGATTAGAATTCATTCCATTTTGTTTAATTTTTTTTTTTTGTTTGCCTACGGCATTTTCTCTGCCTTCCATCCAGTAAATTCAGACTTTTAAGTATTTGTTTCGTTTTCACCCAACTTTGCTCAAGAGCAATTTCCTGGATTTTCTGTGAGGATCTAACATCTTGTATGCTAACCCCCAAACCAGTGGTGCGATTCAGCCAGTTCGCACCTATTCGGGAGAACCGGTTGTTAACTTTCTAAGCAGTTTGGAGAACCGGTTGTTTTTTTTCCACTTTACAGGGCTAATCCTGTAAGGAAGGCAGGAAGGAAACATTCTGGTGGTGTTTCTAGCCTCATCTTTATTGCCCTGCTTACAGAAACTGCCTCTCTGGTTAACCCTTATTACATTGTAACAGCTAAAGTGAAGCGCCCATCAATGTGAAAGACATTGAATTGGCCACACCCACATGGCCACATGACCACGGAACCACACCTAACTAGCTGGTCATTAGGGCAAAGAACCGGTTGTTAAATTATTTGAATCCCACCACTGCCCCAAACCAGTGGTGGTCTACAGCCGGTTCAGGCGTAAGGCCAGAAGATGATTGGCCACTCCCGTAAGGCTTAAAAGAGCAGCAATGAGCCATTGTGCTCTTTGTAGAAAAGCAACATTGATTCCATTGCTTCTTGTCAGTGTCTCTTGAACTTTATGGGGGTTTTGCCAAAAAAAGCCTTTGGCAGGTTGCCAAAGACATCAAAGGTTGGTGAAAAAAGGTTGGTTATTAAAAATTTTGTTTTGGACTAAGTTGAGAATGAATTAATTCTCAGCTGTTTAAATAAAATAGGTTTGTTGAGGACTGAATTGTGTTTGGTAATCACTACTTGGGCCTTGGCCACAACAGCTCACACATGCACCCAGCCTTGAAAACGTGCCTAAATAGAACGGCATAGCATCAGGGCTCCACTACCGGTTCGGCTGAACCGGTCCAAACCGGCTAAATACAACCTCTGATATGGTAAGAGGAGTAAAATATGCATAGGATTAGTTTGGTCAAAGTTCCTTCTCTGGAAAAGTCTTACTGAGAAGAAACAAACCTTATGCACTCTCATTGATTCGCTCTCAGTAATAGTCAGAATACATTCCGTATGTCGGCACCACCCTCTACACAAGGTCAGAACAGCAATCTCTCTTACTGCAACAGTTGGTCTGATCTCAGCCTGCCCCCAAGTCATGATTCCTTTAACTATTTCATTTTGACTGCCCTTCATTTTTATCCACCCTTGTCACCTTGCTTCCCCATCATTCCTTGTCAACAAATTTCAAATTCTCCAGCAACTCTAATATTGATTCGGGGATTTATTGAGCAATTGAGTTGTTTGATGTATTGATTTCCATCCGTTTCTGTGACTAGAGATTTTTTATTTATTTTTTGAGTGGTCTGTGGACAGAATTTGGCAGCGAGAGACACAGAGCTCATCTGTGGCAAGACATTTTACAGACTTTATTTCCCTTGTCCTTCATCACAAACAGGATGGTTTTGGAAGTCAGTTAAGATTCCCTCCCTCCCGCCCTCCCTCCCTCCCTCCCGCCCTCCCTCCCTCCCTCAATAGAAGAGGGGAAGAAATGACCACTGCAGAATGGAGGCTACATAATAACAGAATAACAGAATTGGAAGAGACCTAGGAGATCTTCTAGTCCAACCAGGGCCTCTGGTGGCTCAGGCTGCTAAGATAGTCTGTTATTAACAGCAGCTGCTTGCAATTACTGCAGGTTCTAGTCCCACCAGGCCCAAGGTTGACTCAGCCTTCCATCCTTTATAAGGTAGGTAAAATGAGGACCCAGATTGTTGGGGGCAATAAAAGTTGACTTTGTATATAATATACAAATGGATGAAGACTATTGCTTAATACGATGTAAGCCGCCCTGAGTCTTCGGAGAAGGGCGGGATATAAAAACCCTCTGCTCAAGCAGGAGACCCCTATACCAATTCCAGAAAAATGGCTGTTCAACCTCTTCTTGAAAACCTCCAGTGTGTGAACACCTACTTAGGCATCTTCTAGTGATTAGCCCAAATCACTCAGCTGGTTTTCTGTCTAAGGCAGGACTAGAACTCAGAGTTTCCTGGTGATTGGACCAAAGTCAATCACCCAATCAGCTTTCATGCCTACAATTGGACCAACAGAGCTCACCACGCCTCACCTTCTATCCTGGGTCCTTAACCACTAGGTCAAAGTATTTTAGTTCCTTCCCAAATTCTGTAGACTAGACACTGGATTCTTGGATGCTGGTGGTCATCGCTGTTCTGTCTCCGTCCTCACTTTGGAGTAACGAGCTGGCCTACAGCCAGTGGAATCACGGCTCCTATCAGTCCTGACCGAGAAAATGCAGCTGCCTGCCAAAAGTTCAAACAGATTAAGACTTCAGCTCACTTCGAAACGGTTCAGCTAATTTGCTTCCCATGGAACTGAGAGCAGTCCCAAAGCTCCTTATATATCCTGTGGGGTGGGGCTCCTGCCCCACCCTTCCCTTTGATGACACCACCTCTCTAATCTTCTGAAGCATGGGTCGATCCAGGCTTGATTAGTATTATTATCAGCTGCGTCTGAAGGCGTAGCCTGAGGAAGGGAGGAATCAGGGGATGTCGGCCTCATTACATCCTCCGACTGGCCTGGTTCTGGCTCCTGGAGCTGGGCCAAAGGAATCGGTGCTTCTGAGGTAAGCCCTACCGGCCCTTCCCCCTCACTCTCGGAGTTACTTTCAGGCATGGGGTCAGGTTCGGGGGCTTGAGCCACACCAATTGCCGTCCTACAAAGACTTTCTTCCCTTGTACTATTCAGATCCCAGGATGTGTTGAATAATCCTTGTTCTTGCCTGTTCTCACTTCCTGGATCACTCCGAGTTGGTACACATGACTTGGTAGTTTGGGCTTTGTTGGAAGAAAAATCCAGCCCAGTTCCAAGCTGGAAGAAAGATGCTGAAAATAAAATGGAGGCAGGCCATTGATTTGGTTTTCCAGAGACTTTCAGTGACAGCAGCATGTTTATGGGGTGGCTGACACATTGGTTGGGTGAGTGGGTGGTGTCAAGGTTCCAGAAAAACCTCTTCTGCATAAAAAAAAAACCTCTGAAGCCATTGTCTTTCAAAGTTCTTTACTAGCATAAGGAAACTGGCACACGATGAGTGAAATTCCCAAACTGAAACTTCCAGATTCTTTTCCCAGTTATACAAACCCCAAGAGTCCCACCCCCCTAACCCCTTTGCCGGTCACATGGTCCAACGTTCTTCCACTTTATTCAAAACCTCCTCTTGCCACTCCTTCTGCAGATGCGAACACAATCCGACCTTGACCGCTTGAAGAATGTAGCCATACCCATCACCCCCCCTTCTTCCCCTCAGGGGAGAAATGTGGCAGCGTCTGGAAACCTGCAGCCTAGTATGATTTCCAGGCCTGACAGGTGGATTTTTATAGGGTTCTGGGGTTTGGTGATTGAGATGGTCCAGGGGGTTGTGCAATGTAATGAGCCTTATGTCTTTTGCTATTCTAATGGCGGTGGTGTTAACCCTATTATGCAGTGGTGGGATTCAAATAATTTAACAATTGGATCACCCAGGGTCAAGTTGGCTGTCGTGGGAGGCATGGCCCATCCCCATCCTCCAGCTCCGCCGCAAGATGAGCCTGCCGCGATGGGCAATCTGATCCTGGGCGAACCAGTTGTTAAATCCCCCTACTATCAAAGTGGATCCTGGGTACTGTGCTGCAATAGAGAAACAGGATACGGAGCAGCCAGTATGAGGGAAAGAGGAGAAGCAGGCTTGTGCCGGCCACTCCATTGTCCGTTTCTCCATTGCAGTGCAACGCAGCACCCGGAATCCATTTTGATAGTGGGAGGTGGGTAATTTAACAACTGGTTTGCCAGAACCTGTGCGACCTGCCTGAATCCCGCCATTGCCTAGCCAATGCCATATTTTTTTCTTCCTCCCCCTCAAAAAAATAATCCCCCTCAAAAAAATAATCACTCCTTACGCTTGTGTTTAAAAATAAAAGAAATGCCCATTCAAATAAGCCCTTCCGTCATCATGTTGGAAACTTTACAGACTTTGATTGATTCGCCCTGGGTCAAACTGAACATCTGGGGAAGAAACCCCTCCTTGGATGCCATTTCGCATCCTTGAATACTGAAAATGGCTGAGCAGTTCGAAGTGGCCGAGGCGAAATGAAAACATCAGGGGGTGGAAGAAGAAAGGCTGGCAAATTTTAGCATTCCCTCCAGGCAGGATTAGAGGATGTGGCTGAAAATTTTGGCATATCCTCAACTTCACAACTAGGCTGTATTCTAGAATACAGCTCACCTGTTTGGAACCCTCACCACATCTCTGACATCAATACCATTGAACGAGTCCAGAAATATTTCACAAGAAGAGTTCTCCATTCCTCTGAAAACAACAAAATACCTTATCCCACCAGACTTGAAATCCTAGGCTTAGAAAACTTGGAACTCCGTCGCCTTCGACAAGACCTAAGTTTAACTCATAGAATCATCTATTGTAATGTCCTTCCTGTTAAAGACTACTTCAGCTTCAATTGCAATAATACAAGAGCAACCAATAGATTTAAACTTGATGTTAACCGCTTTAATCTAGATTGCAGAAAATATGACTTCTGTAACAGAATCATCAGTGTTTGGAATACTTTACCTGACTCTGTGGTTTCTTCCCATAGTCCTAAAAGCTTTAACCAAAAACTTTCTACTATTGACCTCACCCCATTCCTAAGAGGACGATAAGGGGCGTGCATAAGCGCACAAACGTGCCTACTGTTCCTGTCCTATTGTTTTTCTTTTCTTCTTCCTATATATATATATAGATGCTTATACCTCCCAATATTTACTCATATATATGTTTATATACTATAAAATCTTTTTATATGATGTTGTGACAAAATAAATAAATAACAATAAAATAAATAAAAATAAATAGGCAAGAAGAGATAAAACTGGGAGACAGTCTCTTCTAGCAGACCCTTTGTTTTTCGGTTGGTTGCTCAATCAGATCTCTACAAGTAGTGGCCAAAATTGTGGAAACCTTTTGGGAAAAGTGTATTTTCTAAAACTAGCTAATGACACCACTTTTTTCTTTTCTTTTCTTTTTCTTTCTTTCTTTTTTTTGGGGGGGGGGGAGTAGTACCATAAAATTATAAATCAATGGAAAGATGATTGAATCAAGAAGGTAATGCAATAACTTTTATGAAGGATTTGCTATTAGAATAGCAGTTACAGGATAAAGAAGGAAAGTGAAACACGTAGAAAAAAATGAGATATACAAAAATTATCCCCAGTTCAGTTAATACTTCATTGGGTAACCTTTAGCATGAATTACAGCCTTACAACGTCTTCCCATGGAGTGAACCAAGTTCTGCAGTTGTTATCATGTGAACCCAAGATTGAAGGATCGCTTCTATTAACTGGGTTTTATTGCTGGGTCGCTTCTGACTAACCAGTTTCTTTAGTTGGCTCCATAGATTTTTCAATTGGGTTAAGGTCTGGGCTATTTATTCCCAGGCCATTCCAGCAGTGGAATAGGATTATCTTCAAACTCCCCAAAAATGAGGTCTTATTAGCCATCAAACCTCAAAAAAATAATCACTCCTTACGCTTGTGTTTAAAAATAAAAGAAATGCCCATTCAAATAAGCCCTTCCGTCATCATGTTGGAAACTTTACAGACTTTGATTGATTCGCCCTGGGTCAAACTGAACATCTGGGGAAGAAACCCCTCCTTGGATGCCATTTCGCATCCTTGAATACTGAAAATGGCTGAGCAGTTCGAAGTGGCCGAGGCGAAATGAAAACATCAGGGGGTGGAAGAAGAAAGGCTGGCAAATTTTAGCATTCCCTCCAGGCAGGATTAGAGGATGTGGCTGAAAATTTTGGCATATCCTCAACTTCACAACTAGGCTGTATTCTAGAATACAGCTCACCTGTTTGGAACCCTCACCACATCTCTGACATCAATACCATTGAACGAGTCCAGAAATATTTCACAAGAAGAGTTCTCCATTCCTCTGAAAACAACAAAATACCTTATCCCACCAGACTTGAAATCCTAGGCTTAGAAAACTTGGAACTCCGTCGCCTTGACAAGACCTAAGTTTAACTCATAGAATCATCTATTGTAATGTCCTTCCTGTTAAAGACTACTTCAGCTTCAATTGCAATAATACAAGAGCAACCAATAGATTTAAACTTGATGTTAACCGCTTTAATCTAGATTGCAGAAAATATGACTTCTGTAACAGAATCATCAGTGTTTGGAATACTTTACCTGACTCTGTGGTTTCTTCCCATAGTCCTAAAAGCTTTAACCAAAAACTTTCTACTATTGACCTCACCCCATTCCTAAGAGGACGATAAGGGGCGTGCATAAGCGCACAAACGTGCCTACTGTTCCTGTCCTATTGTTTTTCTTTTCTTCTTCCTATATATATATATAGATGCTTATACCTCCCAATATTTACTCATATATATGTTTATATACTATAAAATCTTTTTATATGATGTTGTGACAAAATAAATAAATAACAATAAAATAAATAAAAATAAATAGGCAAGAAGAGATAAAACTGGGAGACAGTCTCTTCTAGCAGACCCTTTGTTTTTCGGTTGGTTGCTCAATCAGATCTCTACAAGTAGTGGCCAAAATTGTGGAAACCTTTTGGGAAAAGTGTATTTTCTAAAACTAGCTAATGACACCACTTTTTTCTTTTCTTTTCTTTTTCTTTCTTTCTTTTTTTTGGGGGGGGGGGAGTAGTACCATAAAATTATAAATCAATGGAAAGATGATTGAATCAAGAAGGTAATGCAATAACTTTTATGAAGGATTTGCTATTAGAATAGCAGTTACAGGATAAAGAAGGAAAGTGAAACACGTAGAAAAAAATGAGATATACAAAAATTATCCCCAGTTCAGTTAATACTTCATTGGGTAAACTTTAGCATGAAATACGGCATTACAATGTCTTCCCATGGAGTGAACCAAGTCTTTTAGTTCTGCAGCTGTTATCATGTGAACCCAAGATTGAAGGATCACTTCTATTAACTGGGTTTTATTGCTGGGTCGCTTCTGACTAACCAGTTTCTTTAGCTGGCTCCATAGATTTTTAATTGGGTTAAAATCTGGGCTATTCCCAGGCCATTCCAGCAGTGGAATAGGATTATCTTCAAACTCCCCCCCCCCAAAAAATGAGGTCTTATTAGCCATCAAACCTCAAAAATACACTTTTCCCAAAAGGTTTCCACAATTCTGGCCACTGCTGTACATCCCTTCTCTTTGCATAACTTGAAGAGTGCTGCACAGGTAAGGGATTTTACCTGTTGGACTGAATACAGAATAATAGACTTTGGAGGGACCTTGGAGGAACTTCTAATCTGGGGGTGTCAAACTGGATTTCTTCAAGAGCCGGATCAGCATTGTAGTTCTCCTCCACGGGACAATAGGGTGGGTGGAGCCAGGGAGGAAGGTGAGACACCTCCTGCAGCGCTTTGCCAGCCAAAACAGGATGCGGGGCACCGCTCGCAACCCCCCGTCTGCCCCGGTTTCTCATTTTTGGCCTCTATGACCTCTTGCAACAGTCTACCAGCCGAAAATGGGCCCAGTGGAAGCCCCACCATACAATAATAATAATCCTCTGTAGGATAATACAATCCTACAGAGGCACAGAATCAAAAATCACATGCAGTATTAGTACCGCTTTACAAAACCTTAGTAAGGCCACACCTGGAATCCTGCATCCAGTTTTGGTTGCTGCATTACAAGAAAGAACAGTTTTTTCCCTTGAAGGCCATCACTCTGCTAAACAAATAATTCCCTCAATTCCCACTGTCAAACTATTTACTAAATCTGCACTACTATTAATCTTCCCATCACCAATCTCTTTCCACTTATGACTGTATGACTGTAACTTTGCTGCTGGCTATCCTTATGATTTATATTGATATATTGACTATCATTTGTGTTGTAGATGTTGTACCTTGATGAATGTATCTTTTCTTTTATGTACACTGAGAGCATATATGCACCAAGACAAATTCCTTGTGTGTCCAATCACACTTGGCCAATAAAAATTCTATTCTATTCTATTCTATTCTATTCTATTCTATTCTATTCTATTCTATTCTATTCTATTCTATTCAGAGGTTGAGAGTTTGAACAACAAAAAAAGAGAAAAGAAGAGCAACTAAGATGATTTATTTATTTATTTTATTTTATTTGCATTTATATCCTGCCCTTCTCCGAAGACTCAGGGCGGCTTACACTATGTCAAGCAATAGTCTTCATCCATTTGTATATTATATACAAAGTCAACTTATTGCCCCCAACAATCTGGGTCCTCATTTTACCTACCTTATAAAGGATGGAAGGCTGAGTCAACCTTGGGCCTAGTGGGGCTTGAACCTGCAGTAATTGCAAGCAGCTGCTGTTAATAACAGACTGCCTTACCAGTCTGAGCCACAGAAGCCCTGATTAAAGGCGAGGAGATAAAAACATATGAAGAACAGTTGCAGGAGTTGGGTTTGGCCAGCCTAGAGAAAAATAGGACTCAGGGGGACATAATAGCAGTCTTCCAGTATTTGAGGAGGTCAAATTATTCTCCAAAGCACCAGAAGGCAGGACAAAAAGCAATGGATGGAAAGTAACCAAGGAGAGAAGCAACCTGGAATTAAGGAGAAATTTCCTAACAGTGAGGACAATTAACCAGTGGAACAACTTGCCTACCGAAGTTGTGGGTGCTCCATCACTGGAGGCTTTTAGGAAAAAACTGGACAGCCATTTGTCCATGATGGTATAGGGCAGGGGTCAACAACCTGTGGCCCTGGAGCCACATGTGGCTCCTTCATCCCTCTTCTGCGGCTCCTTATCACTCAAAATATGCTTCAGAACCGCCAATTTGTGACACCCGTCGGCACACAATTTATTGAGCTTTTCAACCCCCAGTAGGCCAACCATTTTAGATATCAAAAGGGTTTTGTGACTCCCGGTGTTTTCTTTTCTGTAGGAAACGGGTCCAAACGGCTCTTTGAGTGTTTAAGGTTGGCGACTCCTGGTATAGGGCTTTATACTTGAGTAGGGGGTTCGACTAGGACGTCCAAGGTCCCTTCCAACTCTATTGTTCTGTTTCTTCTCTTCTGGCTATCTGAGGACTCTCCAGTCCTAACAGTGTCCTAACAGTGAGGACAATTAAATAGTGGAATGACTTCCCTTCAGAGGTTGTAGGTACTTCGTCACTGGAAGCTTTTATGAAGAGACTGGACAACCACTGGAAGACCTCAAAGGTTCTTTCCAGCTATAATAATAATAATAATAATAATAATAATAATAATAATAATAATAATAATAATAATAATAATAATAATAATAATAATAATAATTATTATTATTATTATTATTATTATTATTATTATTATTATTATTATTATTATTATTATTATTATTATTATTATTATTATTATTTAATTTTTATACCGCCCTTCTCCCGAAGGACTCAGGGCGGTGAACAGCCAAATAAAACAATACAATATATTACAATAAAAAATATTTAAAAAACTTATTCAATATGGCCTAAATTTAAATATAAAATATATAATATAAAATAAACCCCATTTAAAATCGAATTAAAAACCTCTATTAAGCCAGTCCTGCTCGGAAGAATAGATACATCTTCAGCTCGCGGCGAAAAGTCCGGAGGTCAGGAAGCTGTCGAAGTCCTGGGGGAAGCTCGTTCCAGAGGGTAGGTGCCCCCACCGAGAAGGCTCTCCCCCTGGGGGTCGCCAGCCGACACTGTTTGGCTGACAGCACCCTGAGGAGAACCTCTCTATGGGAGCGTACTGGTCGGTGGGAGGCATGTGGTAACAGAAGGCGGTCCCAAAGATATCCCGGTCCTATGCCATGGAGCGCTTTAAAGGTGGTAACCAGCACCTTGAAGTGCACCCAGAGAATATATATTCTGTATATTTCTATGTAAGTTTCATTCAGTGGTGGGATTCAGCTGGTTCGAGCCAATTCAGGCGAACTGGTTGTTAAATTGCTATCTGGCCCTGCCCAGTGGTGGGATTCAAATAATTTAACAACCAGTTCTCTCCCCTAATTATTTCTTCCAATAACCAGTTCACCAAACTGCTCAGAAAATTAACAACCGGTTCTCCCGAAGTGGTGCGCACCGGCTGAATCCCACCACTGGCCCCGCCCCTTTCAGAAGTCCCCACGCACCACGTTTTGGCTTCCAGGTAAGTGCAAGGAGGCCTACTAGGCCCAAAATGGGGTATGGGAGTGTGTGGAATGCTCCCCTTCCCCATGGCCCATTTTTGCTCCCAGAAGGCTTCAGGGAGGCCTACTAGGCCCAAAATGGGGCATGGGGGGGCGCCCTCCAATGGCCCATTTTTGCTCCCAGGGGTTTGCAGGAGACCGAATGCTGTCTGTCACACACCCCTGGCCACGCCCACCATGGCCATGCCCAGCCAGCCAGTCATTAGGGCAGAGAACCGGTTGCTAAATTATTTGAATCCCACCACAGGTTTCATTCATTATTTTTCAGGGATTGGGGGGGGAGGAGGAAAGGGGGCCGACTTTCATTTTCTTGTCCAATTGTTCCCTTGAAGCCGGTAACAACAAAATGTGGATTATTTTACTGAAGCAAACATTCATTCCACTCCGCCTTCTCCCTCGCTCTTCCAACTGCTTCCCTGGCAACTTCTGGTTCAGCTTGGGTTCTCCCCCGGCTCTTTAAAACCTCTCATTGATTTTACATCTTCCTTTTACGATATAAAATTGTCCCACCACTGATTTTACATCTGTCCTTATGGGGTTGCTTCTGCTGAGCTTGTCTAGACTCCCAACATGCCGCTCCAAATGGAGGCTTCTCCTGCGACTGCAGCTGCTGATGGATTAGCGACAGCCTGAAATGACAACTCTAAATTACTTACATCAAAAAAACCAAAAACAAAAAAGAAAACCACCCATCACTGTCGGAGGGAGGGGAGGAATTAAAAAAGGGGCAAAAGTGTCGCAAACTTTGCTTTAAAAGTAACTGAAAGCTAACAGTCAAGGAAGTTAGTTGGACAGATGATTGGCGCCTGATGTGATGGGTTGCAGTGAAGCCCAGAGCTGAATAGGAGACAAGAAGAGAGGATAGACATTCCCTATATAGCGGTAGCACTTAGACTTATATACCGCTTCATACTGCTTTACAGCCCTCTCTAAGCAGTTTGCAGAGTCAGTATATTGCCCCCAACAATCCGGGTCTTCATTTTACTGACCTCGGAAGGGTGGAAGGCTGAGACAACCTTGAGCCAGTCAGGATTGAACTTGTTGTGTCTTGCCCGCTCTCACCGCAGCCGGGGTCTGCTTATCTGCTTCCGAACACGGAGGAATGTATGCCTCCCGGCCCCAGTCCTGGCTCCATGCCCAAGCAGGCTGCAGAGGAGGGAGCACCCCCCGTCCCCAGCCCAGGGCTCCATGCCCAGGCAAACGGAGCAGCTAGACCCCTCCCCCTCCTCCACAGCATGTGAGCCTGAGGAAAGTTTATTTCCAACAGCTGCTGATTGGAGTGACCCTCGCATCAGAAGACTGGATAGGCGGAGGCAACAGAAGGAAGGGAGGGGCAGGCCTTAATGAGTGCTGAGTCATGGAGCCACACCCTATGGCCTATATAAAGGATCTGCTTTCTGGCAGTCTCTGAGTCAGGCAAAGTCGAACTTATCTTGCTGAAGTCACTTTCTGGTCTCCTGCCTGCTCTGAGGACTTTGCTAGGACTTTGGGCAGAGCTGCAGAGGCAAGCCTGATTCGGATTTCCCTGACCCGGCCGTCAGCGGAGGAGTGGGACACGACAGAACTCCTGGCAGTGGGCAGAGTTAGCCTGCAGTACATGGCAAGTAAGTAAGTAAGTATAGAGGGAGGGAGGAGGGAGGGAGGGAGGGAGGGAGAGAGGAAGTAAAAGGATGGAGGGAAGAATGCAAGAGAGGGAGGGAGAGAGGGAGGAAAGAGGGGAAAGGATGGAGAGAAGAAAGCAAGGAAAGGAGGGAGGGAGGGAGGGAGGGAGGGAGGGAGGGAGGGAGGGAGGGAGGAGAGAGATGGAAAAAAGGAAGGAATTGCAATAGGACTTAGACTTATATACAACTTCACAGTGCTTTACAGTCTTCTCTAGGCAGTTTACAGAATATTGCCCCCAACAATCTGAGTCTTCATTTTACCAATCTTGGAAGGATGGAAGTCTGAGCTGGTGAGGATCGAACCCCTGGCAGTCTGCAGAATTAGCCTGCAATTCTGCAATCTTAACATATAGAATAGAATAGAATAGAATTTTTTTATTGGCCAAGTGTGATTGGACACACAAGGAATTTGTCTTGGTGCATATGCTCTCAATGTACATAAAAGAAAAGATACGTTCATCAAGGTACAACATTTACAACATTTACAATTTACATATTAGGGTGAGAGTAGTAATGGTTTAGTCCAGTAAGATTCTGTCTACTGTTTATAAGCAGATTGAGAACTGAATTCGGGTGTAGACCAACAATGATGTAGAACACTTTGGCCAGACTCCAATTCTAAACCCTTACTATGCTGTGGGTCCTTGGTGCTCTCTGAGCTTGGTTGGTTTCTTGCTTCCAGTTGGTAAGAAATGCCAATTTGGGCAAGCAATCAGGCAGTAAACAACAGCCAAATCAAGGAACTACAAGAAGAAAACAACACTCCCACCAACATTGACAGAGTAAGCCAGTATATACAATATAAACAGAGGTCACTCCCTTCTAGCACTGATGATGTTATCTAGTTGGGTCATGAAACGTTTGCAAGAAAACAACCAAGTTCTGAGAGTACTATGGACCCCAGAATCCTAATCATATTCCTACTCCTACTCCTCTCTCACAACCCCACTCCCTTTTGGCACTGATGATGTCATTTAGTTGGGTCATGAAACATCTGCAACAAAAAAATGAAGCTTAGAGAGCACCAGGGACCTCAGAATAATAATCCTCCTCCTCCTCCAAAACCCCACTGTCTTCTAGCCTGATTATGTTGCTACTTGGGTCATGGAATGTCTGCAAGAAACCAACCAAGCTTAGAGAGCACCAAGGACCCCAGAATCCTCCTCCTCCTCTTCCTCCTCTCCACCTCCTCCTTCTCCTCCTCCTCCTCCTCCTCCTCCTCATCATCATCATTATCATCATCATTATCATCATCCTCTTCCTCCTCCTCCTCCAAAACACCACTCTCTTCTAGCCTGATTATGTTGCTACTTGGGTCATGGAATGTCTGCAAGAAACCAACCAAGCTTAGAGAGCACCAAGGACCCCAGAATCCTCCTCCTCCTCTTCCTCCTCTCCATCTCCTCCTTCTCCTCTTCCTCCTCCTCCTCCTCCTCCTCCAAAACCCCACTCTCTTCTAGCCTGATTATGTTGCTACTTGGGTCATGGAATGTCTGCAAGAAACCAACCAAGCTTAGAGAGCACCAAGGACCCCAGAATCCTCCTCCTCCTCTTCCTCCTCTCCACTTCCTCCTCCTCCTCCTCCTCCTCCTCCTCCTCCTCCTCCTCCTCCTCCTCCTCCTCCTCCTCCTCCTCCTCCTCCTCCAAAACCCCACTGTCTTCTAGACTGATTATGTTGCTACTTGGGTCATGGAATGTCTGCAAGAAACCAACCAAGCTTAGAGAGCACCAAGGACCCCAGAATCCTCCTTCTCCTCTTCCTCCTCCTCCTCCTCCTCCTCAAAAACCCCACTGTCTTCTAGCCTGATTATGTTGCTACTTGGGTCATGGAATGTCTGCAAGAAACCAACCAAGCTTAGAGAGCACGAAGGAGCCAAGAATCCTCCTCCTCCTCCCGCCTCACAACCCCACTCCCTTTTAGCACTGATGATGTCATTTAGTTGGGTCAGGAAACGTCTGCAAGAAAACAACCAAGCTCAGGGAGCACCAAGGAACCCACCCAATCTTGATTTTGTTTTGTTTTCCTACATGGAATTTGTTGCTGTTGTTGTTTTTGCTGTTTTCCAAAAATGGTTGGTTTCACCGTGGTGGGTGAATTTCACCTTGAACCTAAACGAAATCAAAATTGGGTGGCCTCCCCATTTCATTCAAGTGAGCGATCTTCTCCACCGCCGGCCCTCCATCCTTTTTCGGATTCCGTTCCCAAGGTATCCTTCCACTCTCCTTGGTTAATAAAACCTCACCCTGCAACAAGGCAAGTTGATCAGCAGGGCCCATGGGGAACTCATGATGTCATCGCCCTATTCCTGTGCAGTGACCCGGGCAATTCTAGATGTGATCCCACGTGCGGGTTGTGTCAGTGCGAGAGAAGCCTACAATCAACAACCGGCCGCCTGGAGGATTTGGAAATGTCACAAATGCTGAGTGGCCAGTTTTAACTGCCCTCTTTTTCTGCATCCTGCTCTCCTCCCAGGCCTTCCCCCTCCCCTTCAGTGCCTGGCAACTTGGCTCTACTTAGCTCCAATTTTGCCATCCTCAATTTCCATGCCTAATGAGCCCTGAGCTGAGTTAATAATGGATGTAATAAGTAATGACTCATGGAGGGAGGGGGAGGGGAGGGAATGGCCGGGGTGTCTCGGTGTGAGATGAAGAGAAAAGCTGGACCCGGGTGCTATTTGTTCTATTTGTTCAGTGCCAGCCATCAATAAAAGGCGAGATGACAGATGAGTTCATTTAATGGAATTCCTCCGAGTGAGCCTCAGCTAGTTCTTGTTGGGAGGGTGGCTTTGTAACTTTCTCTCTTTCTCTTTCTTTCTCTGCTTCCTCTTTCTCCTCTCTCTCTCTCTCTCTGTGTTCTTTTCTTTCTTTCTTTCTTTCTTTCTTTCTTTCTTTCTTTCTTTCTCTCTTTCCCTTTCTCTCTCTTTCCTCTCACATTTTCACTCTCTTGGCTTTCTCTTTCTGTGCTTCCCCTTTCTCCTCTCTCTCTTTCTCCCCCCCCTTTCTTTATTTTTTCTTTCTCTTTCTCTCTCCTCCCTCCTTCCTTCCTCCTCCCTCCTCCTCCCTCCCACCTCCCTCCCTCCCTTCTCCCTCCCTCCCTCCCTCTTTCTTTCTTTCTCTAACTTCCTTCCTTTCTTTTTTCTCTTTCTTTCTCTGTCTCTTTCTTTCTTTTGCTCTCTCTTTTCTCTCTTTCTCTTCTTTCTCTCTCTTTCTCTCTGTGCTTCCTCTTTCTCCTGTCTCTCTTTCTTTTATCTCTCTTTTTTCCTCTCTGCTTTCTTCCTCTCTCTTCCTCTCTCTCTCTCTCTCTCTCTCACACACACACACATACACACACACACACTTTCTCTTTCTCTCTCTTGGTTTTCTCTTTCTCTCTCTGTGCTTCCTCTTTCTTTCTTTCTTTCTTTCTTTCTTTCTTTCTTTCTTTCTTTCTTTCTTTCTTTCTTTCTTTCTTTCTTTCTCTCTCTCTCTCTCCCTTCCCTCCTCCCTCCCTTTCTTTCTTTCTTTCTTTCTCTCTCTCTCTTTCTCTCTCCCTTCCCTCCTCCCTCCCTCCCTCCCTTTCTTTCTTTCTTTCTTTCTTTCTTTCTTTCTTTCTTTCTTTCTTTCTCCCTTTCTTTCTCTCTCTCTTTCACTCTCACTCTCTCTTTCTCTTCCTCTCTCTCTTCCCCCTTCTCTCTCCTCTCTCTCCTCTCTCTTCCCACCCACCCCTCTCTCAACATACACACAAACCAGATGCCTACCCCTCCTCTAAAACTCAGTGTTGAATGATGAATATGATACCTCTTGATGGGAAAATCTCCCACTGTGCATTAGACTCAAAACTTTCTGCAACCACCTGCTTCCTGCATCTCCTTATATGCCAGTTAGTGGCTGGTTGGTATTGCACTACGACTGGTCAAAGAAATAGGAGAGGTTAAGCATTAGGGAAGAATCGGGGGCTTTACATCCTAGTCATTTGACTGATCTGATTTTTCAAACATTTTTTAGTGATCATTAAACAAATCATCAGGCACATTAAGCAAATCCGTCAGTCATTAAAGAAACCCATGTGAACATTTTGAAAAAGAAGATAAAATTTACTCCATAGTTGTTCTTATTGGGTATAATTACAGACTGTACAGTCATAGAGACTAAGCTGATTCTAAATCTAAATGCAGGGTATAACATTTATCAATCATAAGCTAAAATACCACAAAAATCTTAACTCATATCAACTCTCTTCCAACACCCACTTAACTCCCCTTTCCCATTTAAACATATACATTAATATATGCCATTCATAACGTTATTCATAAACTATTTGATACTTTTTAGTCCGATACTTGTTTTGAACATAATCAATCCACCTTTTCCACTCCAATACATATTTTTCTCGTGAATGTTCTTTCAAATACGCAGAAATTTTTGCCATTTCTGCTAAATTCGATACCAGCATTGTTGAAGATACTCCCATGGACATGTGGCCACCATGACTATACTTACTATATTTATACTTACTGTAGGCACACAGAATACTGGCACCTTCTCACTCAGTAAGCTCAAACTGCCCAAGGAGCTGCTGATCCAATTCTACAGAGGAATTATTGAGTCTGTCATTTGCACCTCTATAACTGTCTGGTTTGGTTCTGCAGCCCAACAAGAAAAACACAGACTTCAGAGGATAATTAGAACTGCAGAAAAAACAATTGCTACCAACCTGCCTTCCATTGAGGACCTGTATACTGCACGAATCAAGAAGGGGGCCGTGAAAATATTTACAGATCCCTCACATCCTGGACATAAACTGTTTCAACTCCTACCCTCAAAACGACGCTATAGAGCACTGCACACCAGAACAACTAGACACAAGAACAGTTTTTTCCCGAAGGCCATCACTCTGCTAAACAAATAATTCCCTCAACACTGTCAAACTATTTACTGAATCTGCACTACTATTACTCGTTTCATAGTTCCCATCACCAATCTCTTTCCACTTATGACTGTATGACTATAATTTGTTGCTGGCAATCCTTATGATTTATATTGATATATTGATCATCAATTGTGTTGTAAATGTTGTACCTTGATGAATGTATCTTTTCTTTTATGTACACTGAGAGCATATGCACCAAGACAAATTCCTTGTGTGTCCAATCACACTTGGCCAATAAAATTCTATTCTATTTTTTCTATTTTTTCCCACCAAAGTGGTGCTCATTTATCTCCCTTTATTTTTATGCTTTCGAACTGCTAGGTTGGCAGGAGCTGGAGTAAGGAAGGGGAGCTCACCCCATCTCATGGTGCTTGGATCTTGAACCAGGGCTGTTCAGCTTTCCAGCTACAAGCTCAGCATCTTTAACTGTTAACCATAAAGTTGCCATAAAGGCCTAGAGACAAAAAAAAAAACATACGTAGAACGGTTGCAGGAACTGGTTACGGCCAGTCAAGAGGGGAAAAAAAGGATTAGGGGGTGACATGATAGCAGTCTTCAAGTATTCGAAGGGCTGCCACAAAGAAGAGGGGGGGGGGTCAGTTTATTTTCCAAAGCACCTGAAGGGAAGACAAGAAATAATGGATGGAAACTAATCAAGGAGAGAAGCCACCTGGAATTAAAAGAGAAACTTCTTAACATTGGGAACAAACAACAACAACAACAACTACATCGCAAAAAAGGCATTAAGAGTTTTAAACCTAATCTTACGTATAGAAACACTATACTACTAACCAGAGCTTACAAAACATTTACTAAACCAATTCTTGAATACAGCTCGCCTGTCCAGAACCCATACCACATTTCAGACATCAATACAATTGAACGTGTCCAGAAATATTTTACAAGAAGAGTTCTCCACTCCTCTGAATACAACAAAATACTTTATGCCACCAGATTTGAAATCCTGGGTTTAGAAAACTTAGAACTCCGCCACCTCCGGCAGGACCTGTATTTGACTCATAGAATCATCTATTGCAGTGTCCTTCCTGTTGAAGACTACTTCAGCTTCAATCACAACAATACAAGAGCAAACAATAGATTTAAACTTAATGTGAACCGCTCCAATCTTGATTGCAGAAAATATGATTTCAGTAACAGAGTTGTTAATGCTTGGAATACACTACCTGACTCTGTGGTCTCTTCTCAAAGTCCCCAAAGCTTCTACCAAGAACTGTCTACTATTGACCTCACCCCATTTCTAAGAGGTCTATAAGGTGTGTGCATAAGAGCACAAACGTGCCTACCGTTCCTGTCCTAATGTTGCTTCATGCTTATGCTTATGTATGGTGTTATGACAAATAAAAAAAAATAAAACAACAACAACAACAGAGTTGGAAGGGACCTTGGAGGCCTTCTAGTCCAACACCCTGCCCAGGCAGGAAACTCTACACCATTTCAGACAAATGGCTATCCAACATTTTCTTAAAAATTTCCATTGTTGGAGCATTCACAACTTCTGCAGGCAAGTTGTTCCACTTATTAATTGTTTTAACTGTCAGGAAATTTCTC
The DNA here is from genome assembly GCF_028640845.1 of Ahaetulla prasina. Taxonomy (NCBI): domain Eukaryota; kingdom Metazoa; phylum Chordata; class Lepidosauria; order Squamata; family Colubridae; genus Ahaetulla; species Ahaetulla prasina. Next base: position 296,932,132 of record NC_080540.1, on the reverse strand, counting down.
CTTAGTTCTAAATTGCTTCTCTCCTTGATGAGTTTCCACCCATTGCTTCTTGTTCTACCCTCAGGTGCTTTGGAGAATAGCTTGACTCCCTCTTCTTTGTGGCAGCCCTTGAAATATTGGAAGACTGCTATCATGTCTCCCCTAGTCCTTCTTTTCATTAAACTAGACATACCCAGTTCCTGCAAACTGTTCCATTAACCAATGGAACAACTTGCCTTCAGAAGTTGTGGGTACTTCATCCCTGGAGGCTTTTAAGAAGAGACTGGACAGTCACTTGTCTGGAATGGTATAGGATCTCTTGCTTCAACAGGGGGTTGGATTAGAAGCCCTCCAAGGTCCCTTCCAACTTTATTCTAATTGATTGACATTAACCACTAACCAGTGATGGGATTCAGCCAGTTCGCACCACTTCGGGAGAACTGGTGGTTAACTTTCTGAGCAGTTTGGTGAACTGGCTGTTGGAAGAAATCGTTAGGGCAGAGAACCGGTTGTTAAATTGCTTGAATCCCACCACTGCCACTAACCAGAGCAATGTGATGTTCCCCACCCTCTTTTGTGTGCCAAATCTTTCTAGCACTCCCTTTGATGCCAGTGAAACATTTGTCAACTGCCATCAGGAGAATAAAGATAAGGCAGTTAAAAGTAAATGGGCTGCTCCTCTTAAATTTTTTTTTTATCGAGCTAAAGATTGGCAAGAAATATGTATTTAATCACAGGGTAAACAAGAGATTCCCCGTTTGCCAGAAATGTCGCGTGCATCTTTCTTCCTCCTTCTTTTCTCCCTGTTTGAATTTAAAATGAAGAGATATATAAAAAAACCCGGAACACTTTTGATGCTTTATCAAAAAAAAAAAAAAAAAGGGGGGGGATGAATGAATGGCCCCAACGATTCTTCCCTTTTTATATTCTGCTTTATGTGTTACATTTGTCATTCCTGTTGTTTCGCTTTGTTGAAGTTCTGTTAAAGTTTGGACCACAGTCATCAGTAAAAGAAAGGGCAGTTCTTAAGGATGTTGGTTGTGTTTTATGCAACCATGGCATGAATTTGAATCATTAATTAAAAAGGCAGTAGTTTTCAAGAGCCTGCCTGCTTGTCTGGATCTGGAACATAGAATAGAATAGAATTTTTTATTGGCCAAGTGTGATTGGACACACAAGGAATTTGCCTTGGTGCATATGCTCTCAGTATACATTAGAATAGAATAGAATAGAATAGAATAGAATAGAATAGAATAGAATAGAATAGAATAGAATAGAATAGAATAGAATAGAATTTTTTATTGGCCAAGTGTGATTGGACACACAAGGAATTTGTCTTGGTGCATATGCTCTCAGTGTACATAGAATAGAATAGAATAGAATAGAATAGAATAGAATAGAATAGAATAGAATAGAATAGAATAGAATAGAATAGAATAGAATAGAATAGAATTTTTTATTGGCCAAGTGTGATTGGACACACAAGGAATTTGTCTTGGTGCATATGCACTCAGTGTACATAGAATAGAATAGAATAGAATAGAATAGAATAGAATAGAATAGAATAGAATAGAATAGAATAGAATTTTTTATTGGCCAAGTGTGATTGGACACACAAGGAATTTGTCTTGGTGCATATGCTCTCAGTGTACATAAAAGAAAAGATACCTTCATCAAGGTGCAACATTTTCAACACAAATTATGGTCAATATATCAATGTAAATCATAAGGATTACCTGCAACAAAGTTACAGTCATACAGTCATAAGTGGAAAGAGATTGGTGATGGGAACGATGAGAAGATTAATAGTAGTGCAGATTTAGTAAATAGTTTGACAGTGTTGAAGGAATTATTTGTTTAGCAGAGTGATGGCCTTCGGGGAAAAACTGTTCTTGTGTCTCGTTGTTCTGTTGTGCAGTGCTCTATAGCGTCGTTTTGAGGGTAGGAGTTGAAACAGTTTATGTCCAGGATGTGAGGGATCTGTAAATATTTTCACGGCCCTCTTCTTGATTCGTGCAGTATACAGGTCCTCAATGGAAGGCAGGTTGGTAGCAATTATTTTTTCTGCAGTTCTAATGATCCTCTGAAGTCTGTGTCTGTCTTGTTGGGTTGCAGAACCGAACCAGACAGTTATAGAGGTGCAGATGACAGACTCAATAATTCCTCTGTAGAACTGAATCAGCAGCTCCTTGGGCAGTTTGAGCTTACTGAGTTGGCGCAGAAAGAACATTCTTTGTTGTGCTTTTTTGATGATGTTTTTGATGTTAGCTGTCCATTTTAGAAAATAGAATAGAACATAGAATAATAGAGTTGGAGGTCTTCTGGTCCAACCACCTGCTCAAGGAGAAGACCCTATTCCATTTCAGATCAGTGGTTGTCCAGTCTCTTTTTTGAAAGCCTCCAGTGATGGAGCATCCACAACTTCCGAAGGCAACCTGTTCCACTGCTTGATTATTCTCACCATTAGGAAATGTCTCCTTAATTCCAGGTTGCTTCTCTCCTTGATTACTTTTCATCTGTTGTTTCTTGTCTTGCCTTCAGGTGGTTTGGGGAATAGGCTATCAGTGTTATCATGTCCCCCCAGTCCTTTTTTTAAAAAAAATTATTTATAACACAACACAACATAACAAACACAAAACACATAGCGTACATTCCCTGTCAGGGTTCCAAGGAACACCCCACAACGAAATAAAGCTCTGAGGCTTAAGGTTCCTCAAAGTTCTAATTTATTAGAGATGTCATGTTGGCACAGCTGGGAAAACCCGAAACTGAAATCTTCCAGGTTTTCCACACCCAGTTGACATTTCACAGCCCTGCCCCACACCCACAAGTTCATTACATTGTCCAATCAACTCTTCACGCTCAATTGGATACAATCTTCAGGCAGTCTCCATCAGACACAGGATGTCCTTGAATAGGGAATGTTGTTATGACTAACTTTCTACCGCTCCAACAACAATCCCCTCCCAACTTCCCCAGCTAAAATATGTGGCAGTTAAGAACCAAAAAGAAAATTGTCTTCCAAAACTGACATTCCCTTTTTACAACTGTTTCGTAGCGGTGATCTCCTAATGTTTACATTTTCTCCCAATTCCCTTTATAATCTTTATATCCTTCTTGTCCCATTATCCCTTATTACTCTATAATCTCTATCACTTATAATATTAAATTTGTACATTTTTATACACTATCTTACATACATCTTGCGCTTATTGTTTCTCCCTTTTCATCACTATTCAATCTTTCTAATATTAATAGCTTTACTTTTCTAGATTCTTATATATTTATTATTTACATATTATACATTCCTAACACATTCTATACCTTCTGGTTTCTCCCCTTTATTTTTCTCCTTTATTTCTAGATTCAAGCCATTCATACCATTTATTCCAGATTGTCCTTCTTTTCATTAGACTAGACCATGGGTGTCAATCTCGCGGTGTCACGTTGTCATCACATGACATACCGTGACTTTTCCCCTTCACTAAACCAGGGGTGGGAATGGCGAGCATGTGACACATCCAGCCCACGGCTCACGAGTTTGACACCCCTGAACTAAACATACCCAATTGCTGCAACTGTTCTTTGTATGTTTTAGCCTCCAGCCCCCTCATCATCTTTGTTGTTCTACTCTGCACTCTTTCCAAAGTCTCAACATCCTTTTTTTTCATATTGTGGTGACCAGAATTGCATTGCAATATTCCAAGTGTGGTCTTATCAAGGCTTTGTAAAGTGGTACTAGAACCTACTGTTACTTAAATGAAGTCTCACAGGATCTTAGATTTCTTATTCTCCATAATCTTATATGGGATCTCCCACCTAGACTTAGGAGGGTCTATTCCAGGGGTCTCCAATCTTGGCCACTTTAAAACTTGTGGACTTCAACTCCCATCTGGCTGGGGAATTCTGGGAGTTGAAGTCCACAAGCCTTAAAGTGGCCAAGGTTGGAGACCTCTGCTCTATTCCATATCCCGTGGAAATGTCCCTGTACACAACGCCAACTGCTTGGCTGTGTCATTCACTGTGTACTGTTCTACCTGCATCTTACACCCTGCCACCATAATGCACACACATACACAAACACACACAGACAAATATAAAGGACTTCTTATACCTGTGAAATATTTATATATACACCTTTATGTATACAAAGTTGCCTGTTGTATTTTACGGAATAAAAATTAATGTCTGGGCCTATAGCTACAGTTTATTATTTTTAATGATGTGTGTGTGCGTTTGTGTTTGAGTTTTTCAACGTTCTGAAATGTGTATCTTTCAATGTTTAGATGTATGTTCTTTCTGTTGGATATAAAATCTAATGCCATTGACTCTTCGGCTTCTCGTAACCACTGACCACAAGGGATAAAAGAATGTAGCCAGTGAGTTAATGGGTTTTCTTTCTATTTTTTTTTTAAATTTTGATTTTCATTTTATTTTTATTGTTGTATGCCACCCAGAGTCACAAATTGCAAGAGCTGGCTTTTATATCTATGAGATCACAAAGCTGTATCTTCCTTTGTCTTTTCTTCTTAGGAAATTTGTACAGCACACACACTCTCAGACTTTCCTTCTGGTCAAATGTAGTTAATTAGTTAGTTGCTGGGTTTTATTTAGGACTGTAGTCAGAGATGGTATTCAATCGGTTCGAACCGGTTCGCCTGAACTGGTAGCGGAAATCATGGATTTGCCTGCCTACCGGCCCTGGCTCTATGCCATCCTATTTAGGAATTTTTTTGAGGCCGGGTGCATGCACGGAAGGCAGGCACGTATGTGAACTGGGTGCATGCATGAAGCGAGCGAGCGTGCATGCGCATGGCAAACCGATAGCAACATAATGTGCAACCCACCACTCACTGTAGTGTATTTTGCACAGGCGCAGCTCCCCTGAGAAAGCCATAAAATAAAACTTTTCTACTGTCCAGTTATGTCTGATTCTAGGGGACCGTGGTCATTTCCATTTCTTAGCGGCAGGAGCCAGTGTTGTATGAAGACATTTTCCATAGACATGTGGCCAGCATGGCTATGTACTGAGGCACACGGAATGCTGCTATCTTTTCACCAAAGTGGTACCTATTTATCTACTCACATTTGCATGCTTTCAAACTGTTAGGTGGGTAGGAGCTGGAGCAAGTAACCGGAACTCACCCTATCATGCGGCGCTCAGGTCTCAAACCCAGGCTATCAGCTTTCCAGAATCCCGTAAGAGAGAGAGAAAAGCTTAATGAACTGAAGTGGTGCAGTGGTTAGAGTGAAGTACTGCAGGCTACTTCTACTGACTGAGGGCTGTCTGCAATTTGGCAGTTCGAATCTCACCAGGCTCAAAATTGACTCAGTCTTCCACCCTTCCAAGATTGGTAAAATGAGGACCCAGATTGTTGGGGGCAATAGGCTGACTCTTTAAATTGCTTAGAGAGGGCTGTAAAGCACTGTAAAATGGTATATAAGTCTAGGTGCTATTGCTAGAATGCTAAGAAAAATGGGAAGAAAGAAAAGAAGATGGCAATAGGAGTGTTGGGAGACCTAACTTGGTTTGGGATAGATCTTTAGGGAAAGATCCCAATCCTTCTCTGGAATTATCCACCAGAGAGAACTTTGTACCTAGCAAGGAGTGAATGCAATAATATAGATTTATTGGGCAGTACAATAGGACAGTAGCTAATTTTTTTTTCTAAGCCTGCTTCTAAACTCCTCCAGTGGTGATCTAGATCATCAAGAAAATATCCAGAAGATTCAACCCAATCCTTCTACCTAGCATAGAAAGCGTACAGTAGTACAGATGTATTGTTGCAGGTCAACAACAGAATGGCTACCGTTTCTAGGCCTGCTTCTGAACCAGTGGTAGGATTCCAATAATTTAACAACTGATTCTCTGCTTTAATGACTGGCTGGGTGGGTGTGGCCATGGTGGGCGTGGCCAGGGGGTGTGACAGGCAGCACTCGGCCTCCTGCACCCTCTCAGAGCAAAAACCAGCCATGGGAGGCACTGCCCCCCCAACTCCCTGTTTTGGGCCTAGTAGGCCTCTCTGCAGCCTCTTGGGAGCAAAACAAGCCATGGGAGGGCTGCGCCCCCCTCCCCCGTTTTGGGCCTAGTAGACCTCTCTGCACTGGGAGCCAAAATGGGGTGCATGGGGACTCCTAGAAGTGACAGGGCAGGGAGGGGAATGGCCAGCCAGCAATTACTGGTTCACCCAAACCGGCTCGAACCGGCTGAATACCACCACTGTTCTGAGCCCATCTGGTGCTGACCTAGATCATCAAGAGAAGATCCAGAGATTTCTCTGAAAATACCCACTACTAAGAACTGCTCCATCTGTGATTCAGCCCAGTCCTTTTACTTAGCATGGTGTGAATACAATAGTACAGACTGTACTGGACAGTGCAATAGCACAACAGCTACTTTTCCTAGACCTGTTTCTGATTCCATCCAATGGTGATCTAGATCATCAAGAGAAAATCCAGAAATTCCTCTGGAAATATCCATCAGTACGAACCGCTGTCAGGTCAGCTTCAGGGTTGACCTCTTCTCAATATGGGATCAAGCCCAGTCCATCTCTTTAGCATAGAGTAAATACAATATTATAGATTACTGGACAGTGCAACAGGACAGCATCTACTGTTTCTAGACCTGCTTCTGAGCCCATCTAGCAATGATCTAGATCAGAGGTCTCCAACCATGGCAACTTTAAGACTTGTGGACTTCAACTTCCAGATTTCTTAAAGTCTTAAAGTTGCCAAGGTTGGAGACCCCTGATCTAGATCATCAAGAGAAGATCCAGAGGAGAAGATCCAGAGTTTCTCTGGAAATATCCACCAGTAAGAACTGCTCAATCTGGGATTCAGCCCAGTTCTTCTACTTAGTATGGAGCATTTTCAATATTATAGACTACTGGACAATGCGATAGGACAGCATCTACTGGTTTTTGACTGCTTCTGAGCCCATTCAGTGATGATCTAGATCATCAAGAGAAGATCCAGAAGCTTATCTGAAAATATCCACCAGTAAGAATTGATCAATCTGGGATTCAGTCTTGTCTCTTTAGCATGGAGTAAATACAATATTATTATCTTGTATTTTACTATTATATTATAGTATTACTATAATAGATATTATAGATATAGATATTATAAATTACTGGACAGTGCGACAGGACAGCATCTACTGTTTCTAGACCTGCTTCAGAGCTTATCTAGTTGTGATCTAAACCAAGGTTGTCAAGCTTGTGGCCCATGGGCCAGATGCATCACAGACTGGCTACGCCCACGCTCGGTTTAGCAAAGAGGGAAAAAGTTGCAATACGTCAAATCATGACAACATGATGACTCAAGTTTGACATCCCTGATCTCTAGGTTGCTTCTCCCTAGAACCATGCAATTTTCAATGTCCTTTGGTTTGAAAAGGAAAACATACTTCAAAGTTAATTTATAACAGCAAAGAGGATGTGATAAAATTCCATAAAGCATAATCTGGACCGTTTCATTTGTCCATTTCTAGGTCAAAGACAGGGATGCACTGTTTCGGATTCAGCTGAAGTTTTCTTCTGAGTGATCATAGTGATTGAATTAGGAGACTGTAAGGTGGGGGGGGGAAGGCTATTTCCTAATTTCCCATAGGGAAATAGATTTATCTGTAAGAAAGCATTGGGCCAGTGAATCACTCCTGTTGTTTAATTTCAGCCACTATCTTAAACAGCATATTCTTATCTGGGTGGCTATGGAAGAAGATTTTAATTCAAGGATCCGTAGGGCATAGGAAATAAATTGAGAGGGGAATCACTAAAATATTTATAATACTCAGACTTCTCTTTTAGGTTTCACCGTAGAGCTTCTAATCAGTTGGAGGGGAATCAGTCTGCCAACTATGAAAATATTGGAAAATGGTTCCTAGGAAGCATAAACAGGAGAACTGTATTTGAAAATTTTCATGAAGCGCTCTTGTTCTCTCTGTATCGCTCTCTCTCTCTCTCTCTCTCTCTCTCTCTCTCTCTCTCTCTCTCTCTCTCTCTCTCCCCCCCCCCTTCCTCTTCCTCTCTCACCCTCTCTGGTATCCAGGCTACTCTTACGAAAAGCTTCCTCTCCAGAGGTGGGTTTCATATAACTTTACTACCGGCTCACTGGGCACTGAAAATGTGAGCATGCGCAGTTTGCATGCAGGCACACGGCTTAGAAAACATGGCTAAATAGGATGGCATACCACAGGGATGGATTGGCGGGCCCACCTACAGGTCACCACTACCGGTTCGCTCGAACTGATCTGAACCGGCACCACTGTTCCTCTCTCAGCCTTAGAAAGAAGAACACAGGGATAAAACCTTTCCATTTAAGAGCCAGTTTGGGGTAGTGATTTAAAGCACCAGACAAGAAACCAGCAGACTGTGGGTTCTAGCCCTGGCTTACTGGGGACATCATCTGTGTGACTTTTGGGGCAGTCCCTCTCTCTCAACCAAGAAAAAGAAGGGAAGAACAAATGGCTTACAAAAAGCATTGGACAGAAAACTGCATGGCTTGTCCAGCTAGTCAGTAAGTATGACTGCCAACCCACAAACATGCACATGGGGGCAGGGGGAAGAGCCAGAGAGAAAGGGGGAAAGAGGGAGGGAGGGGGAAGGAAGGAAGGAAGGAAGGAAGGAAATAAGGAAGGAGGGTTGGAGGAAGAAGGAGGGACAGAGAGAATGGAAAATGAAGGAAGGAGGGAGGGAAGGAAGGAAGATGAAGAGGGAGGAGGGAGGCAGGGAGAGAAGGAGAAAGGAAGGAAATAAGGAAGGAAGGAAATAAGGAGTGAAATAAGAAAGGAGGGCTGGAGGAAGAAGGAGGGACAGAGAGAATGGAAAGTGAAGGAAAGAGGGAGGGAAGGAAGGAAGGAAGAAGAGGGAGGATGAAGAGGGAGGAGGGAGGCAGAGAGAGAAGGAGGAAGGAAGGAAGGAAAGAAGAAAGAAAGAAAGAAAGAAAGAAAGAAAGAAAGAAAGAAAGAAAGAAAGAAAGAAAGAAAGAAAGACCAATACATAAAGGAAGCACCCTCCAATCTTCATTAATATGAACATTCATATGCTACCTCAATGAATCTCAGTCCTGCAGAAGCTCAGCCAGGAGGCGGCTTTCTCTGTGCGCCCATTTAACTCAAGAGCAGAGTGAGAAGCTCTGCTTTTCCAAAGCCATCATCCCTCAGAGCTTTGGGGGCTATTGGGGGGTGGGGGGGGGCGAGATCAGCTCCTTCTGTTTGGTTTCATAGACTCTGTCCTGCTTTGCGTCGCCCTTTAATATCCTCTTGTTTGTGCCCTCTTCAGCTCCCCAATTGAAGCCAGCTTTCCCTCCAGCAGAAGGTCTGGCCTTGACAAATAGCCACCGAGTCATTATTATTCCTTTTTCCAAAAGGCTGAACTACCGAAATCGGGCCTGTCATTTCCCACACTCCGAGAGATTTATGTCGTACTTTTTCTCCTGCCGGTTGGAGGGTGTGTTTTTTTGCTTTTTTTTTTCCCGGCGGGAGATTGTATTCTAGCCCCCTTGCTATGGATGATGCGATTAAGATAATTTCTTTATGAAGCTTGGAGTCTTGACAAAGCGCTCACAAAGCCTGTGTCATTTTCAGTCTCTTTTAATGTGTGTGTGTGAGAGAGAGAGAGAGAAAGAGAGAGAATGCCTGGAGCAGATGAAAAGGAGGGTAGGAGAGAAGCAGGCGAAGAAAGCATTGTGGGGCTTTCTGACCTAGATGGTCTGGAGGGGGGGGGGGAAAGGCCAGAGGTTACCTAAATACAACCAAGCAGATGGTGCTGGTTTACCAACGGAGCTCATAACTTGCATTTTTGAAACCTTCAAATTTCTAGGTTCTATCATATCGCAAGATCTAAAATGGACAGCTAACATCAAAAACATCATCAAAAAAGGACAGCAAAGAATGTTCTTTCTGCGCCAACTCAGTAAGCTCAAACTGCCCAAGGAGCTGCTGATTCAGTTCTACAGAGGAATTACTGAGTCTGTCATCTGCACCTCTATAACTGTCTGGTTTGGTTCTGCAATCCAACAAGACAGACACAGACTTCAGAGGATCATTAGAACTGCAGAAAAAGCAATGGCTACCAACCTGCCTTCCATTGAGGACCTGTATATTGCACGAATCAAGAAGAGGGCCATGAAAATATTTACAGACCCCTTGCATCCTGGACATAAACTGTTTCAACTCCTACCATCAAAACGACACTATACAGCATTGCACATCAGAACAACTAGACACAAGAACAGTTTTTCCCCGAAGGCCATCACTCTGCTAAACAAATAATTCCCTCAACACTGTCAAACTATTTACTAAATCTGCACTACTATTAATCTTCTCATCATTCCCATCACCCATCTCCTTCCCCTTATGACTGTATGACTGTAACTTTGTTGCTTGTATCCTTACAATTTATTATTGATATTGATTGTTTCCTGATTACTTATTTGTACCGTACGAATATCGTTAAGTGTTTTACCTTATGATTCTTGAAGGAACATATATTTGCTTTTATGTACACTGAGAGCTTATGTACCGAAGACGAATTCCTTGTGTATCCAATCACCCTTGGGCAGTAAAGAATTCTATTCTATTCTATTCTATTCTATTCTATTCTATTCTATTCTATTCTATTCTATTCTATTCTATATGCAATATTCCAAGTGTGCTAGAATCTCATAAAATCCTAGCAAAGGGCCTGAGGGCAGGACAAGAAGCAATTGGTGGAAATTCATCAAGAGGAGAACCAACCTAGAATTGAGGAGCAATTTCCTGAAAGTGAGAACAATAGAATCTCATAGAATCATAGAATCTCATAGAATCAAAGCACAGAAAAGGACTTTAGATGTCTTCTAGACCAGGGGGTCTCCAACCTTGGCAACTTTAAGACTTGTGGACTTCAACTCCCAGAATCCCTCAGCCAGCAAAGCTAGCTGAGAAATTCTGAGTGTTGAAGTCCACAAGTCTTTAAAGTTGCCAAGGTTGGAGACCCCTGCTCTAGACCAACCAGTAGTGATTTTCACTTATCTTCACTACCGGTTCAGAACTGGGAGCACGTACTTCACTCATGCGCAGCACTTCTGCGCATCTGTGCATACACAGAAACTTCTGCGCATGCACAGAGCATCTGTTCTGTCCCCCCTCTCGCCTCCGTCCGAGCGATGGCTTAATTAGCTGGCACTATCAGCTCTGGCAGCAAACTAGTGTGCGTCTGCCAAGTGACTCTGTTATTTCCCTTGAGGCTGATAAATCACCCGGAACAAACAGTACTTCAGCTCTTAGTTAAGCAGTTGATTTGCCTGCTACGAAGAGGCATAGCAGCCCTCGCTGGTTTTATATCCTGTGGGGTGTGGCTCCATGACTCAGCACTTCCTAGGCCTGCCTCACCTCTGCTTCTGTTGTTACCATCTCTCCTGCCTACGAAACCTAGGGTCCAGCCAGGCCTGATTGCCATCAGCTGGGTCTGGAGGCGTGGCCTGGGGGGGGAAGAGTAAGGGGACGGAGGCCTCATTATCTCCTCCACCTGGCCTGTCTCTGGCTCCTGGAGCTGAGCCAGGGGAGCCGGTGCTCCCGCGGTAAGTCCTGATGGCCTTTCCCCCTCACTTTCCAAGTCACTTTCTGGCAGGAGGCCCGGCTCAGGGGGCGCAGACACAACAGCATCTATGATGACATCTGGGTAGGTGGGCAGAGCCTCCTGCGCCACCACTGCCAGTTTGCCCGAGCTAGGATGAACCGGTTGAAACCCACCATTGAGACCAATCGATTGTCCAAGGCAGGAGTCCTTATAACCTCCCAGTCCAATGGTCCTCCAATCTTTTCTTGGAAACCTCCAGCGATAGAGCAGCCAAAACTCTGGGAGGCAAACTATTCTATTGACGGGTGAATATTAAAGAAAAATAGCAAAACAAAACCATCCATTTTAGGTGCAGGGTGGTCGGCGGAAGGGAAGGAATATTCAATGAGCAAAAGCAGATGTTGGCATAGCATTAATCCACAACCAGCACCCACAGCAATTTTAGAACATTAACAAATACCTCCAAAATAAAGAAGGGAAAGAAATAATAAGTTTCTTGCAATTATGAGAGATCCATCAGAGGAGAAACATTAACACCTGCAAAATATTACGTAATTAACCCAAATGCATAGACTGGAATGTGCAATTTTTCACAACTGTAGTTCTTTGCATCTTCATTAAAACCAGAGGGGGGGAAAAAAAGTTGTGCCATGCATTTTAATCTGCTGGTAGATTTTATTTTTATTTTATTTTTTTGCTGCAATCCGCAAAATGATTCTCTCCCCACCCCCCACTTTTCTAAATGTTGTGATGCAGTACCTAATCAATGGCAAAATATCCCTCCCGATACACATATTGATGAATAAGTCATACCTTAATATATTATACCAGGGGAATTTGCTAGCCAAATGTGAAAAACTTGGATAAAATATGTGCGCGTGAAAGGAAATTACATTCACGGGGTCTTTAAAAATGATAGATTTCTCTATCTGGGTTTCAATGCAAGAACATAATTAGAACTCATTGCGGCCCAAGGCAGACATATTTCCGGATGTTCACAATTGAAGAGAACCTGAAGAAATTGAGAAAAAAGATGATATTCCTAAAAGTCTGTAGAGATTCTCACTTGAAGAAGTTTTGCTTCTCATCCAAGAAGCTTCTTCAGCTCTGACAGGATAGTGGGGAATGGAAGGATTTTATATTCCTTGCAGACAGCTGGTCATTTGCATCATTTCAGAGGGTCATCGAAGCACTTGGAGGTTTATCTGCAAGCGTCCTCAAAGTCACATGAGTATTGCTCTTAGTTCTTGATAGTCTGCAATTTTTCCTCTGGAAATCCATTCCTACTCCCACACCATTCAAAGGGTGTTCATCCCAAATTAGCTAAAAGTCTGTAGAGATTCTTCTTTTCTTTCTTCAAAAGAAAAAAAAAAGAAAGTCTAGTTGCCTTCTGAAAAAGCACCTTTGGGACGATCACATTCCTACTTCTTCATATATCTGTCACAGAAGCAGCAAAGGGCCTGCAGGCAGGACAAGAAGCAATGGATGGAAAATCATCAAGGAGAAAACCAACCTAGAACAGGAGAAATTTCATGACAGTGAGCACAAAGCCCAGGGAACGGCTTGCCTCCAGAAGTTGTGGGTTCTCCATCACTGGAGGTTTTTAAGAAGAGATTGGACAACCATTTGTCTGAAATGGTATAGGACAGGGGTCTCCAACCTTCTCAACTTTAAGACTTGTGGACTTCAACTCCCAGAATTCCTCAACCAGCTTTGCTGGCTGAGGGATTCTGGGAGTTGATGTCCACAAGTCTTAAAGTTGATAAGGTTGGAGACCCCTGGTATAGGATTTCTTGCCTGAGCAGTGGGTTCGATTAGAAGGCCTCCATCATGCCAAACCTGTTATTCTGTTAATTAAAACTTGGTGAGAATTTGATAACGATGTATAATGGTGAAGTGGTCTTACAGATTGGTTACTTCTACCCATATCTATCATAGCAGCAGCAATGGGCCTGAGGGCAGGACCAGACGCAATTCTTCAAGGAGAGAACTAATCTAGAACCAAGGAGAAATCGAAGAAGTATACGTGTCCTAGGATAATATTGCATGATCCAATCTGGGTCAGTCACTGGGACCAGAACTTTAGTCTTCTGAGCTTTCAGTCTTTCAGCTTTCAGACTGATGCCCAACTTCAGAGAATTTTTTTTTTTATTTACATTTATATCCCGCCCTTCTCCGAAGACTCAGGGCGGCTTACAGTGTATAAGGCAATAGTCTCATTCTATATGTATATTTACAAAGTCAACTTATTGCCCCCCCAATAATCTGGGTCCTCATTTTACCTACCTTATAAAGGATGGAAGGCTGAGTCAACCTTGGACCTGGTGGGTCTTGAACCTGCAGTAATTGCAGGCTGCTGTGTTCTAATAACAGGCTTCTTACCAGCCTGAGCTATTACGGCCCCTAATGGTCGTATTTCCTAATGGTGAGAGCAATCAACCAATGGTACAACTTGCTTCCAGAAGTTGTGGGTCCAGAAGTTGTGGGTTCTCCAACACTGGAGATATTTAAGAAAAGAGTGGACAACCGTTTGTCTGAAATAATATAAAGCAGTGATGGCTAACCTTTTTGCCACTGCATGCCAGGAGTGGGGGGGGGGGGTCGCGCACGTGCCCACACCTATAATTCTATGTGCCCCGCCCCTGCGCATGCATGCACGACCCCCCCTACCCACTCCCCCTGCTCCTGGCACACGATGGCCTGATAGACCCGTTTTTCTCTCTTACCAGGCTCCAGAGCCCTTCTAGGAGTCTGGGGAGGGTGAATACAGCCTTTCCCACTGCCCTGGAGGCCCTCTGGAGGCCAGAAACAGCCTGTTTGCCAAATTCTGGTCGGACCAGAAGGCCTGTTTTTTGCTGTCCCCAGGCTCCAGAACCTCTCTAGGTGGGACAAGAAGTTGGCAAATGGGCCATTTTCGGTCTCCTGAGGGCCTCTGGGGGGTTGGGGAAGGTCTTTTTTGCCCTCCCCAGACTCCTAGAAAGACTCTGGACCCTGGTGAGAGAGAAAAACAGGCCTCCCCTCCCCCAAGGCCCTCCGGAGGCAAGAAACAGCCCGTTTCCCCACTTCTGGTAGGCCCAGAATGCCTGAAAATGTGCCGGAGCTGAGCTCGCATGCCCACCAGTATGGCTACATTTGCCACCTGTGGCACCCGTGACGTAGGTTCACCGTCATGGGTATAAGGTCTCCTGCTTGAACAGGGGGTTGGACTAGAAGACCTCCAAGGTCCCTTCCAACTCTGTTATTCCCTGTTCTACGGAGAATGATGAAGAACGGGATGACAAAAAGGAAAGAAAGAAACTCTGACTAATATGGAAGATACAATCGCTTGCCTTTAGTGAGGATTCTAATGTATGGATTTTGCAAATTCAATAGATATTCAATCTATAGATTGTATTCATGAAATATGTCTGGCTTTCCGGTCTATAATATTTTTAGTGGTGTTTTTTTTCCCTTTTATCTTTGACAAACTCTGAAATAGTGCACTGGTGACATTTCCCCCCCCTTTTTTATTTTCTATTCCCCCTCCCCTAAAGGGGCCCCTGCATCTAAAGACCACTCATCATATTAATCTCTCATTGTTGGTGAAATGCCGCATTGATTTTATCCCTCTTGCAATAAATGGTCACATCTCCCCACCCAAAAAAAAAGAAAGAAAGAAAGAAAGAAAGAAAGAAAGGGAAAAGGGAGGGAGGGGAGAAAGAAATTATGATCTGACACTTCAAAATCTGTTGCCTTCCTCCACTAGAGGAAAAATAAATAAAAGGACAATTTTCTTGAAGGACAGGGAGAGGGAAAGAGGAGGTGGGGGGGGGAATATAAAGAAAGAACCGGTTTGGAAAACAAAACTTTATCTTCTTTTTGGCAACCCTGACAACAGTTCAGAGATGTCAAAAATTATAACTTTTTTTGTGCATTTTCTTTTCGCCTGCATCCGACGTGGGATGCATTAGAATGATGGACGATTCCTTATTTTCTAAGGAAAGAAAACTCGGGCACCAGTGACGGGTTTCAAAATTTTTTACTACTGGTTCTGTGGGCTTGGCTTGGTGGGAGTGGCATAGCTTGGTGCACGTGGCTTGGTGGGCGTGGCAGGGGAAGGATATTGTAAAATCTCCATTCCCCTCCCCACTCCAGGGGGAGGTTATTGCAAAATCCCCATTTTCTCCCAATCAGCTAGGATTTGGGAGGCGGAGAATAGATGGGGACAGGGCCAATCAGAATTTTTACTACCGGTTCTCTGAACTACTCAAAATTTCCGCTACATGGGGCTGTCCTTGAAGTGCACCCGGAGGCTGCAGCTAGTCCAGAATGCAGCTGCGCGGGTAGTAACGGGAGCCACTCGTTGCTCCCATGTAACACCACTCCTGTGCAGTTTGCACTGGCTTCCTGTGGTCTTCCGGGTGCGCTTCAAGACTTTGGTTACCACCTTTAAAGCGCTCCATGGCTTAGGACCCGGGTACTTACGGGACCGCCTGCTGTTACCTTTTGCCTCCCACCGACCCGTACGCTCTCACAGAGAGGGTCTCCTCAGGGTGCCGTCCGCCAAGCAATGTCAGCTGGCGGCCCCCAGGGGAAGGGCCTTCTCTGTTGGAGCTCCTATGCTTTGGAATGAACTTCCCCCTAGTTTACGTCAAGTGCCTGATCTTCGGACTTTTCGCCGTGAGCTGAAAACGCACCTATTTATTCAAGCGGGACTGGATTAAAATTTTAATGGGGTTATTTATATTTTTAGATTTTAAATTGTTTTAATTTTTTCGGCCACATCATAATATGTTTCCTTTTAAATTTCTTTTAATTTGTATACAGTGTATTTTTACTTGGCTGTACACCGCCCTGAGTCCTTCGGGAGAAGGGTGGTATAAAAATCAAAATAAATAAATAAATAAATAAATAAATAAATAAATAAATAAATAAATATCCAACATTTTCTTAAAAATTTCCAGTGTTGGAGCATTCACAACTTCTGCAGGCAAGTTGTTCCACTGATTAATTGTTCTAACTGTCAGGAAATTTCTCCTTAGTTCTAGGTTGCTTCTCTCCTTGATTAGTTTCCACCCATTGCTTCTTGTTCTACCCTCAGGTGCTTTGGAGAACAGCCCGACTCCCTCTTCTTCGTGGCAACCCCTGAGATATTGGAACACTGCTATCATGTCTCCCCTAGTCCTTCTTTTCATTAAACTAGGCATACCAAGTTCTTGCAACCGTTCTTCATATGTTTTAGCCTCCAGTCCTCTAATCATCTTTGTTGCTGTTCTCTATACTCTTTCTAGAGTCTCAACATCATGGTTGCAACCTCAGTAAGGTAGCCTTGGGAATAACAGCTCTATTTTAACCCTCTTAATTCTGCTACACCAGCTTGAAGTGCCATATGAACTGGGGGGGGGGGAAGTATTAGGAGTCAAGGTACGACTTGATAGTCAGGTTCATTTTTGTTTATATTTGCCGGAGGAGGGGAATGAAACAAATAATGTGGTTGAATTTGTGATTACTGTACAGCATTTTAGAAAATACTTTATTTCTTTTTTAAAAAAAAAGAAGTTGGAGTTTGACCTTAAGGATGTGTCCTTTTTCATGGGTGGGGAATGGGGATTGCAAATTACATTTGCAAGGTGCAAATATCCCCGTAAATGATGCATAATTGTTCTGTGATTACACAGTGATTGCTGCCCATGGTCAACAAAACAATTATTCCCTGGCCCAATCATGTTGGACTTATAGGTCATAATGATTAGCAAGAGGAAACCACGGATCCAAGGAACACCAGGGAAATAATTCAACCTATCTAAAAGGCAATTAACTTGAATAAGGGTGACAAAATGAATGAGAAAGGGAAAAATGGAGTTGGACAAGTTACTCAACAATGGTGTTTGGTTCAATTGCTCTCACTTTTTTCCTGAGAAATCAACCCTGTTGGCTCTAGAAGGAGGCCATCTCAGTACAGCGTGCCTTCAGGTTGGTTGCAAATTCCGAGAGTTGTAGAGTCAAGACTTGAACTAACAGAACAACAGAGTTGGAAGGGACCTTGGAGGTCTTCTAGTCCAACCCCCTGCTGAGGCGGGAAACCCTATACCATTTCAAAACCTCTGATCTGCCCTTGCGGTTACAGCTGTAGAGGGAGGAGAGAGGGAGGGAGGGAGGGAGGGAGGGTGGAAGGAAGGAAGGAAGGAAGGAAGGAAGGAAGGAAGGAAGGAAGGAAGGAAGGAAGGAAGGAAGGAAGGAAGGAAGGAAGGAAGGAAGGACAGCTGGAGAAAAAAAGAAAGAAGTCCTGCGTTAACCATGAAAGCCAACTGGATGACCTTAGGCCAATCACCAGGAAACTGGGAGTTGTAGTCCCACTTCAGGAATAAAAGCCAGCTGAGTGATTGTCTCCCAGCCCAACCACAAGGGCTGCCGTTGTGAAGAAAATAGGATGAGGAAGGTGTGTTGCATTTGTTTGCCACTTTGAGTTGTTTGTGAAAATAATAAAGGTGGGATAAAAATAAAAAAGAGAGGGAAGGTGAGGAAGGAAGGAAGGAAGGAAGGAAGGAAGGAAGGGGAAACATGGAAGAATGGGAGAGAAAAAATGTGAGTGAATGTGGAAGGAAGGAAGGAAGGAAGGAAGGAAGGAAGGAAGGAAGGAAGGAAGGAAGGAAGGAAGGAAGGAAGGAAGGAAGGAAGGAGAAACATGGAAGAATGGGAGAGAAAAAATGTGAGTGAATGTGGAAGGAAGGAAGGAAGGAAGGAAGGACATAAGAAAATAAGTGTCATCTATGTAGATCAGAATGGAGGGAAGTGATTGTGCAACGTATCACGAAACCATCTGCAAATCTATCAATATGGATATATCTACGTGTGCGTGAATAATTGCATCGCCGGATTACACATATGCTTCAGATGCAAAAGCCACAAAGTATTAGGAGCATCAGGGTTGCGCAGATGGCATTAATTGGCAAGTCCTCAATTGGTATGTGACATTTCCCCAAGTTTTTTTTGCCGCAGATGAAGAGGGCAGCCTCCGGATCCCAGGAAAAGACTCAGCTGCTTTAAGGAGCAGCAAACAGGCCCTTCAAAGGATGTTTCTCCCCACTCCCACCCCCCGTGCATCAGATCTGGCTTAGATCTCCTCCGAGGGGATTTCATTGATCCAGGAGAACATTGGTGTCCCTCGTTCCTGCAGGGATCCCCATGTTGCACTCTCAGCTTTCTCATAAACTTCTCTCCCACCCAAAAATTTAAGACTCACCACTATGCTTCTAAGTCTTTTGGGGAATATGACCCCCTACATTTTCATAGCAAATTCATTAATACAATTAAATGTGTCCAGAAATATTTCACAAGAATAGTCCTCCACACTCCTCTGATCGCAACAAAATACCTTTTGCCACCAGACTTGAAATTCTGGGTTTAGAAAATTTAGAACTACACTGCCTCACCCCGCCTCGCCTCGCCTCGCCCCGCCCCGCCTCGCCTCGCCTCGCTTCGCCTCTCCTCTCCTCTCCTCCCCTCCCATCCCATCCCATCCCCTCCTCTCCCCTCCCCTCCCCTCCCCTCCTCTCCTTCATACAACACTCAGTCAGTGATAGAGCAGTGCTCCATCACTGGAGATTTTTAAGAAGAGATTGGACAGCCATTTGCCAGCAGGAGGTTGGACTAGAAGACCTCCAAGGTCCCTTCCAACTCTGTAAATTCTGTTAAGGATGTTGACGTTTCTGATCTACCCACCTGGCTCTTTCCGAATGTAGAAAAGCCAACTCTGAAATACAGAGGCCGTTTCCTGAGGCACTATTTTTCCCCCCTTTATTGCAAAGGATAGCGCAGAGCGTAAAATCGCAATCAAAACGATAATTCGCATATCAAAGCTTTGTGAAATATAGACAGTCGGGCTCTCATTCTTTGATAGAAAGCAGACTGCACGTTAGCAGCTTATCTTCTGGCCATCCACTGAAAAGTGAACCACAAAGTCTTTTCAAAAGATGACATTTTTAAAATGTCAGAGATTTTTTTTACCGATATGCGAAAAGCATAATACTAAGCAAAGATTTGGCAATCCAGAGGTTTAATCCTCTCCAAAAACTTTCTGTCAATAATACACTGTAGGTATGCGCGTGTATATAAAATGGTGTTTCCTGATGCCCACGTTTCTTTTTTTATTTGTCTATTTTAGATTCAGAAGGACAATCTTTCTGGGTGCTTGTACGGATTCAGAGCAAATGCAATACCTAACAACAAAACAGAACAATGGAACGCTAGGACTGAGTCTGTGGCTCAGACTGCTAATGCAGTCTGTTATTAACAGCAGCTGCCTGCAATTGCTGCAGGTTCTAGTCCCACCAGGCCCAAGGTTGACTCAGCCTTCCATCCTTTATAAGGTAGGTAAAATGAGGACCCAGATTGTTGGGGGGGCAATAAGTTGACTTTTTATATAAATATACAAATAGAATGAAGACTATTGCCGGTGGAACTCCGTCTCCTCCCTGATCTCCGGACCTTTAAACGCGAGCTCAAGACTTTCTTTTTTCACCAAGCGGGGCTGGCCTGATTGATTTTAATATGGGGGGTTTAAGCGGGTTTTTAACAGGGTTTTAGCTTTTGAAAAATTTTAGCTAATATTTTAAGTATACAGCGGTCGAATTAGATTTTTAAACTTGTTATAGTATTTTAATTTGTTTTGGATTTTTGTTGTTTTATTTGCTGTACACCGCCCAGAGTCTTCGGAGAAGGGCGGTATAAAAATATGAATGAATAAATAAATAAATAATTTTTTTAAAAAAATAACATAGTGTAAGCCGCCCTGAGTCTTCGGAGAAGGGCGGGATATAAATGCAAATAAAAAAAAAAGAAGGGACTTTAGAGATCTTCTAGTCCAACCCCATGTTCAAGCAGTAGACCCAATACCATTCAGAACAAATGGCTGTCCAGTCTCTTCTAGAAAGCCTCTGGTGATGGAGCACCCAGAACTTCAAGAGGAAAGATGTTAAACTGATTAACTGTTGTCATGGATAGGAAATTTCTCCTATGGGAAACTACACAAGAAAGTCATAGAATTGGAGTATGAAAATATCTGTGTGGTAGAAGACTTTAATGCAATTGTGGATGCAGAATTTGATTATATGAGCAGTAAAATAGGTAAAAAACAAAGCCAGAAAAACACTTCCAAAAACCTTTTTACCAGATAAAATTGTCAATATGGAATGAGAAAAATAAAGGTTATAGCCATTGGTTAATTTAAAGTTCTGGATACAAGATGATGACGATATAAATTTAGATAAATTAAGGATATCTGTAAATTATGAAGGCACAAGAGATTTGTAATCACCCTGCCGATACACAATATTGGGATTGAAAATGTTGTTATGTTTGTTTTGTCTTAAAAGAAAATAAAAAAAATTATATATAAAAAAAATGATGGCAGAATTAGGAATGAAAGATGTATGGAGAAAGACCCATCCTAAGAAAAATCAACACTCGTTCTATTCAAATATTCATAAATCTTGGTGCAGAATAGATACGGTATGGATGACATCAGAACGGAAAGCATGTGTGCAAAGAGATAGAAATAGAACCCAATGTCTGTGCAGATCATAATCCGATGAAAGTTGTATGGAAAGGACAAAAAAGAAAATGGAGATGGACGTTGAATCAAGCAATATCTCAAGAAAAAGAATTTATACAAAAGATGGAAAAAGAATTTGATTTAAAAAAAAAAAAGAGAGAGAACGGGAAAGAATAGCTCTCTCTAAAAACTCTATGGGACACTATTAAAGCATATACCCAGGGATTAGCAATAAAATACATGAGACTAGACTAGACTAGACTAGACTAGACTAGACTAGACTAGACTAGACTAGACTAGACTAGACTAGACTAGACTAGACTAGAATAGAATAGAATAGAATAGAATAGAATTTTTTATTGGCCAAGTGTGATTGGACACACAAGGAATTTGTCTTGGTGCAGATGGACTCAGCGTACATAAAAGAAAAGATACGTTCATCAAGAATCATAAAGTACAATACTTAATGATAGTGTACAAATAAGCAATCAAATCATATTAGGAACCAGTCAATATAAATCGTAAGGATACAGGCAACAAAGTTACAGTCATACAGTCATAAGTGGAAGGAGATGGGTGATGGGAACGATGAGAAGATTAATAATAGTGCAGATTTAGTAAATAGTTTGATAGTGTTGAGGGAATTATTTGTTTAGCAGAGTGATGGCCTTCGGGGGAAAAACTGTTCTTGTTTTGGTGTGTAGTGCTCTATAGCATCGTTTTGAGGGTAGGAGTTGAAACAGTTTATGTCCTGGATGTGAGGGATCTGTAAATATTTTCACGGCCCTCTTCTTGATTCATGCAGGATACAGGTCCTCAATGGAAGGCAGGTTGGTAGCCATTGTTTTTTCTGCAGTTCTAATGATCCTCAGAAGTCTGTGTCTGTCTTGTTGGGTTGCGGAACCAAACCAGATAGTTATAGAGGTGTAGATGAGAAATAAAATTTCTTACATGGGAAAGAAAAATAATAAGAAGAAACAAAATAAGACAACGTTAGAAGAAGAACAGGAAATTTCTCCTTAGTTCTAGGTTGCACATTTTTTAAAATTATCTTCCCCCTCTTCTTATCCTGTTCTCAGGTGATTTAGAAAATAGGTTGACCCCCTCTTCTATGTGTTAGCTCCTCAAGTACGAGAAGACTGCTATCAAATTATCCCTAGTTCTTTTCTTCCTTGTACTAGACCTACCTAGTAATTCCTTCAATCATTCATCATGTGTATGAACCTCCAAAGCCCTTATCATCTGTGTTGCTTTTCTCTGTCCTCTTTTTAGGGCCTCAATATCTTTTTAAGATAGTGTGGTGACAAGAACTGGACGTGGTATTCTAAGAGTGCTCTTGTCATGTATAAAGCCTTACTTGCACTTCACGTGATCTTGATATTATCCCTCTGTTGATACAGCCTAGGACTGTGTTGGCTTTTTTTTGGTGGCTGCAGGACACCTCCGGTTCATCTTTAAGTGACTCCGAGATCCCTCTCGCAGTTACTACTGTTGAGTCCCTGTTTTTCTACTTGCATTTTTTTAAAAAAAAATTGTTTTATTATAACACACAACATAACAAACACATAACATACAACATATAAATATATCTTATTTTTAAACGTTTCTTAGTGATTTTCTTTCGTTTTTATACCTTCCCCCCCATATCTTATTTATTATTTTATTTTCTTTCTTGACCCATTTACTTTATTTACATTAAATTATCTGAAACTAATAGCTTTACTTTTATACATTTTTATATATTTATTATATACATATATACATATTGTACATTTCAAGTTTCTCTCCTTTGTTTTTTATCCTCTGTTTCTAGTCTCAAGCCATTCATACCATTCATTCCAGATTATATAATAGTCTGTCTCTTCTTTCTCTTAAATTTCTTTTGTTAATTTGTCCATCTTGGAACTCTGTTACCTTCCCACCAAAGGCGGTGCCTATTTTTCTACTTGCATTTTTTACGTGCTTTCGAACTGCTAGGCTGGCAGAAGCTGGGACAAGCCACGGGAGCTCACCCTGTTACGGGGCAGCACTAGAGATTCAAACCGTTGAACTGACAACCCTTCTCATCAACAAGCTCAGTGTCTTAGCCACTGAGCCACCACATCCCTTACTGTAGAGCCAGGTACCATCTATTCTGTATCTATGTATTTGGTTTTTTTTCTTGCCTAAAAGAACCTTACTTTTCTCAAAATGCTGAACTGCATTATGTTGGATAGGGTCCAGTGTTCAAGTATTTCAAGGTTCAGTGCAGTTGTAACTTTGAATGCTCACTAAATAATTGGTTATAAGTTGTGGATTACAACTTTCTAGCTGGAATAGAATAGAATAGAATAGAATAGAATAGAATAGAATAGAATAGAATAGAATTTTTTATTGGCCAAATGTGATTGGACACACAAGGAATTTGTCTTGGTGCATACACTCTCAGTGTACATAAAAGAAAAGATACGTTCATCAAGGAAATGTAGACAACACAGAGTAACATAATGTAAAATAACAGAATAACAAAATAACAGAATGACAGAGTTGGAAGGGACCTTAGAGGTCTCCTAGTCCAGCCCCATGCTCAAGCAGGAGATCCTATACCATTCCAGACAAGTGGCTGTCCAGTTTCTAGAGACTCTCCGGGCTTTAAAGGTGACAACCAGCACCTTGAATTGTTGCTTCTCTCCTTGGTTATTTTCCATCCATTGTTTCTTGTCTTGCCTTCTGCTGCTTTGGAAAATAGGTTGATTCCCTCATATTTGTAAGAACAAATATTGGAACACTGTTATCATATCTACCCTAGTCCTTCTTTTCACTAGACTTAACATACCCAGTTCCAATATGATAGGAGATAGATAGATACCGGTAGATAGATAATGATAGGTAGGTAAGTAGACAGACAGGCAATGATAGATAGATAGATAGATAGATAGATAGATAGATAGATAGATAGATAGATAGATAGATAGATAGATAGATAGATAGATAGATAGATGATAGGTAGATAGATAGATAATAGCTATATAGATAGATGATAGATAGATTAGATAGATAGATAGATAGATAGATAGATAGATAGATAGATAGATAGATAGATAATGATATGTAGATAGATAGATTAGATAGATAGATAGATAGATAGATGGATGATAGGTAGATAGATAGATAATAGCTATATAGCTAGATTAGATAGAGATTAGATAGATAGATAGATAGATAGATAGATAGATAGATAGATAGATAGATAGATAGATACAAGAGAGAGAGACAGACAGACAGAAAGACAGACAGATACTGGTAGATAGATATTGGTAGATAGATAATGATAGGTAGGTAAGTAGACAGACAGAGATGGTGATAGATGATAGATAGATAGATAGATAGATAGATAGATAGATAGATAGATAGAGAGAGAGAGACAGACAGAAAGACAGAGAGACAGAGACAGACAGACAGATACTGGTAGATAGATATTGCTAGATAGATAATGATATGTAGGTAAGTAGACAGACAGACAGACAGACAGACAGACAGATGGTGATAAATGATAGATAGATAGATAGATAGATAGATAGATAGATAGATAGATAGATAGATAGATAGATAGATAGATAGATAGATAGATAGATGATGATAGATAGATAGATAGATAGATATAGATAGATAGATGAATAGATAGATAGATAGATAGATAGATAGATGAATAGATAGATAGATAGATAGATAGATAGATGGATGATAGGTAGATAGATAGATAATAGCTATATAGCTAGATTAGATAGAGATTAGATAGATAGATAGATAGATAGATAGATAGATAGATAGATAGATAGATAGATAGATAGATAGATAGATACAAGAGAGAGAGACAGACAGACAGAAAGACAGACAGATACTGGTAGATAGATATTGGTAGATAGATAATGATAGGTAGGTAAGTAGACAGACAGAGATGGTGATAGATGATAGATAGATAGATAGATAGATAGATAGATAGATAGATAGATAGATAGATAGATACAAGAGAGAGAGAGAGAAAGACAGAGAGAGACAGAGAGACAGACAGACAGATACTGGTAGATAGATATTGCTAGATAGATAATGATATGTAGGTAAGTAGACAGACAGACAGACAGACAGACAGACAGATGGTGATAAATGATAGATAGATAGATAGATAGATAGATAGATAGATAGATAGATAGATAGATAGATAGATAGATAGATAGATAGATAGATAGATGGATGATAGGTAGATAGATAGATAATAGCTATATAGATAGATGATAGATAGATTAGATAGATAGATAGATAGATAGATAGATAGATAGATAGATAGATAGATAGATAGATAGATAGATAGATAGATACAAGAGAGAGAGAGACAGAGAGACAGACAGACATATACTGGTAGATAGATATTGGTAGATAGATAATGATAGGTAGGTAAGTAGACAGACAGACAGACAGATGGTGATAGATGATAGATAGATAGATAGATAGATAGATAGATAGATAGATAGATAGATAGATAGATAGATAGATAGATAGA